>NC_134998.1:1595000-1902841 GCF_050947335.1 Megachile rotundata
AACCTAGTCCCCCATTCCTTTTGCCTACATAAATTAACCCGTTCTCTGCCGATTGCGGCAGGTGGAGGATCTCTTTGACGGCCCCCCGAAGGTCTCCGTCTAGAGTCCTCAGCAGCGTAACGGGTGCCGCCCCTAATGTAAGGCGATATATATAATGAGGGACTAGGTGGGTGGAGAGTAACTCTACCTTTTGGTGGGGTTTTAATGCCAGCCTCTTAACTCTTTTTATGGCATTATTGATCTCGGCGCGGAGGTCGCCGAGATCTATCCCAGTCCAGGGAGTAATATTTACTCCCAAATATCTAATACGTGTCTCCGCACTCGCAAACGGGACACGCTCTCCACCACTCAAAACCAACCCGGGGTCCTTAATGTAATAGGAACCTCTTGTTGGCACCACTTGGAAGGCTACACATTTGGGTGCCGAAATAGTCATACTCAGGGCGTTGAGATATGACTCTACTATTCTCAAGAGGTTCCTGGCCTGTGGTACGTCGCTCGCGACCAAATATAGGTCGTCGGCGAAGGCCAAACAGGATATTTCCTGTTCCTCATTTATTTTAAACCCGAGTTGGCTCTCCAACGCGAGGAGGAGCGGCTCCAGTACGATATTGAACAACAGGGGGGATAATGGATCCCCCTGTTTCACCCCGCGTTGGAGATGGACTGGGATAGTATTCCCACCATACTGGATATTTGTGTGCACATCTTCATAAGATCGGCACACGAGCCGTACCACGTGCTCATGTAGCCCTTTCTTGCGCAGTGCTGGCCCCAAGATGTCATGGGGCACTGTGTCGAATGCTTTTGACACATCGAGCTGCACTGCGACCAGGCCTCCTTGCTTTTTGCCCTGGGCAAGTATTTCTGATAAGATGTGCACATTATTATAGCACCCCCTCTCCGAAACAAAACACTTCTGACGAGGGGTTCCTCGCACCTTTAGTCTAAGCTTAGTGTCGATTATCCCCCAGTATAATCGACACAGCAAAGAACTAATTGTGAGGGGACGATAGTTTTCGCAAACTCTCTCGTTTTTCCCCTCCTTGAGTATTAAGATGGTGCGGTTTCGTCCCCAGGAAGTTGGCTGCATCCCGGTAACCATAAGCAGGTTATACAGCTTCCTGAGGGAATTCTCTGCTCCTCGGGACCAAATTTGATGTTTACGGATCCCGTCGAGGCCAGGAGCAGTGTCCGCTCTGGTGCGGGTGATCCGACCTCTAACATCATAGCTGGTGATAGGTGTTAAGAGGTCGCTGAGGGGGAGGTGTTCCTCCTGATCACCCAGACTAGGCAGACGTACGTCCGGCTTGGTTCCCCAGAGTTTTTCGTACGTCGCCTTAATATCCTCTAGTTGCAAGGGATGTTGTCCTTGCACACAATAGTCAACACCATTGCGGACATATTTCGCAAGGAGACCCGGATTTTTCTTGTAGAGGTCCTGGGTCCGGGCAAAGATAAACCGCCGGAAAGCTCTCTTGCCGGACCCCCGTTTGCGAGTCCTCCTCCGCCGCCCATCAGAGCTCGGCAAAGACGATACGAGCAGGTCATAGACCCTATCAATATCGTCCTGCGTAATGCAGGCTGGACTCTGGTAGGCGAATCGCAGGTGGGCCCTTATTTCAGTGAGAAATTCCTCCGGTCCCACGAAGTCTTCTAAATCCTCCATCGCGCTACTTAAGACTTCTTCTGCCCAGGTCTTATATTCATTATCGTCGGGACCGGGAGGAACCCCACGTCCTACCACCGGGACCTCCTCGGTGGAAGGAGAAGGAGGGCCCTGCGTCGCGTCAACCCATTCCTCATCACTGTCCGTGAGGTGTGGCTCCGCAGGGCTCTCCTCTTCGACCTGCTCCGGGCTAACAGGTCGGGCCGTGTGCTGAGTCCGTTGTCTTCTCAACACACGGCGGCCATCGGCTCTTTTGTCCCGGATTTGCTTAACCGTTTTCGTTGTTAGGACCCCCGCAATGGCCTTGGCGATATACTTTTCGTTCTTGAATCTTTCCTCAAGTTCCGCCAAGAGCCGCTCCTTTTCCTCCGTCCATGTTTTACCCCAACGGGGAGCGCGAGGAGCAAGGGGGTCCCTCGGGACCTCAGCTGCAAGACGTCTAGCTTCATTTCTTGCAGCTGGATGTCGATGCATCAGGTGCAGACTTAAACCCCGTGGGGTTGGATATCGCTTGTCGCAAAACTCGCACTGCAGGCCCTCCTCTGTAGGCGGCTGCCCTGAGCATTTCGGCCGATGGCAATCTGCGGCATGCTGTTTGCTGAATTCCTTCAAACATCTTGCACAACGAAAAATCAGAGAGCTCCGCCGGTGCGCCTCTTCATAGTGACGGAGCTCATCGGCATACCGCAGAAACATAATATTACCCCTTCCAGCCCTGGCGCAAATCGAGCAGTTACGGGTCTGGAAGGGGGTATCAACCGTAATCGTGTCCGGGTGCATCGCCGAGTTGTCATCACTGACCCCCGATCGAGGCCTCCTAGGCCTGAGGGAACGCGCGGGACCAGATGCGGTTCCCCCTATCCGAGGCATCCCCATGTCGTGTCGTGACCGGTTCAGCCTGGTGGCCGGGTGGTCAGCCCGACCACCTTCGCCCCAGCGGATCTTAGCAGGAGACCCGAAAGTCCCCTCCCGACTCTCGCCACGAGGAGGCTTCCGCTGTACCCTCCAGGCCAAAAAAACTTGAACCCTTCAGGCTTAAGGCTGGGGCAACACCTTAAACCTTGAGCGTTGTGCTCTCTTCTCCTCTCTACCATCTTAAACCGGTCCTTCATCTCGGCGAGGACGATGTATACGCGATTGTGTAATACGGGCGAATATCTATATCTACCTTCCAACGTATCATCATTTGGAAATACAATGCCCTGCAGTCTTGATCTAGCACCAGCATTCTGAGCATCTATAGGCTCAAATCCCAACATATTAGCATTAGGAACCAAAGCTCCCGGGATTAACTCTTGTTGAAGGGGAGCATAATTTTCTTCTCCCTCCAATGACGCTACTACTCTCGCTGATGTGACATAAGACGAGATATAACATTCATAAACATTGTGAGTCTGTGCCGTTAGCTCACCAAAGGTACCGCTCGTTATATTGACCCCATCCTTTTCAAAGGTGCCCCTAGGTACCGCAATCTCTGGCAAATTTAGTTTAATTTCCTTCCCGTCTTGCGTCACAGCATCCGTGATGTGAGATATATAATCAACAATAGACTGTGGCAATACCTGGTAATCGGGAAGTATTTCACGTACATCAGTACGATAATTTAGCACATTCTGTCCAGCTCTTCTAGCTGTTTCCAAAATTTCCAAATTTATATGCGTTGTCATAGCGTGTGTAAACATTAACAACGGTAATCTTTCATGCAAGCGGGGGTCAACAGCTCGCATCTTCTCATAAGTTTCATTAATTATGGGAATAGCACCAGAAAATTCAAAATTTTGACAATATACATCATTAACTGGTATTAAAGTAGAGTGCGGTCCTACATCATACAGGGGCTCATCCTTAGGAGCATCCTCAACCGTGCTAGGTTTTATTTCCTGCACTGGTTTTTCTACTTTAGCAGGCGCCGCCTTCTCCTTACAGGTTCGGCTGCGATTCGTTGGACGTCGATTAACTTTACGTCCCGGATCATATGGAGCGGGTTCGTAGCTCCAATCCTTTTCCTGCATTCTATCATTAAAACGATCGTACGCCCTCCGTGCGTCGCGGGCTGCACGGCGGTTACCGCCGGATTGGCCTCTGCCGCGTGGGTTGGCGTTTCCACGATAGTTATTCATTTTGTTCTTCTCAATACTGAGGAATAAAACATAACAAAAACGACTTAAACACCTTAAAACTGTGTCCAACGACACTCTTGCGAGGTATAACCCCCCTGTTCGGAAAGAAAAAGATAATATTTAATTAATTACTGCAAAGCAGTTAAATAAGTTAATTAATTTATATATTTGTTTTTATTTACTATTTCTTAATCTGTTCATTCTAGGTATATTTATTTCTTTTATTTCACTTCTCTTGTTTTCTATTTACTTCCTACTATTATTATTTTATTCCATCCAAATGCCTATAATATAGGATTGCGTATCACATGTAACATTTTAATGACTATATACAATCACACAACAACATACTATACATTGTGACGGATCGGTGGGGGAAAGCCCGAAGCGGGTTCCCTGGAGTGGGGGCAGTTAGGGAAAACGGCCCTCCACGCACCGACGCTCACACCCACGTCTGATTTCTTTAACGGGGCGCCAGTGCTAATGCACTCGTCCGTAGTAATCGCCCTTCCGGCTGCTCTGTCGGGAGCGGGAGTCAGAGGGGGTCAGAAAAAAAAAAAAAAAAATTAGTAAAGGACCCGCGAGTGTGTATCCAACAAGGAGAAATGCTTTTATTCGGGCCCCAAATAGGCCACGTAAGTAGAACAGAAAAATGAATTCGCGTGGGCCCCACGCGTTACAAGCAACGGTCGAGGAAAAGGGGTCGACTCGCCAGTTGCGAGGGAGGCTTTCGCGGCGCGGGGGCTCACGGTACGCGCGAGTACAAAGATAGAAAGGTACAAAGAAAACGCTGCGGTATTCGCCCGCGAAGGAACACGCCCTCTTAGGGGTCGTGGACAGTAAGGGGACGTTGGTCCTAAATACCAAAATACAGCGAGAGAAAAAAAACTAGATGAGAGGGGACGGTGTCGTGTAAACCGTCCGTGGCCTCTAGGGTCCTCGTCACTGGGGCCAGGGGTCCTATCGCCTTCGCCCACGCGCAAATAAATATCGAGAAAAAAAAATGGGTAAGGAGGCAACTCCTACCTTTTTGACGCAGGGGTATCCAAAATACTCCACCCTGGGGCGGCGGCGGCAAACAATCCACGCACACAAACACACAGTAGGAATACGCAAAACAGAAAAAAAAAAAAATGAACGGAACGCACTACAACAATAAAAGAAAACTCGACACGCAAAACAGACGGCAAAGAAAAGATTCGGAGCTTGTTCGGAAAAAAAAACGGTCTTTAGCCCTCGGCAGCTCGCTTGCTTCTCCGGAACCATCCTCTTCTTCCCCCGGTTCGCGGTATTCCCCCACCCCGAGGATTTCGGCGTCGAGGATGGGCCATTCCACGGTGGTGTCTGGTGGCCAGGTCCTGGGGCCCTCTCGAGGTGGCAGTTGAGGGTGGCTTGTCCCCCGGCGTTTCCCGGTGGTCGGCTGCCGGTCGCCCCCGCGGAGGATGACGGGGTGGCGCCGCGACCGGACAGCCGGTGTCCTCTTCGGTGGACCCATCGCGCGCCTCCGTCGCTCAGGGAGAGGTTCCTCCGCGACCGGGGACAACGGTGGCTCCTTCCTGGTGTTTGGGGGGGGGGGGGGGGGGGGGGGGAGAAGAGAAAAGCGTGGCGTCCGCAAAAAAAAATGGAAAATGGAAAAAAAGCACATGCACCCACTCACTCATTCATACCTTTTTTTTTTTTTTTTTGTTTAAGGAAGACAGAAATCCAGTAACGGACACCTGGGAAGATAGCCCAGGTAGTGTGAGACTCCCGCTTCCGGCGCCCCTAGAAGAGGGGCGGTTTCCACGGCCTACTCACTAAAACTGTCTCCCGCCCCCACCACAAGGGTGGAGGGTGGCGGCAACCCGCCAAGGCTTCCGTACCGTAAACGACATAGTCCCCTTGGTCTAGGCCATCGCTCGCAGTTGTGAAAGAAAGACTACCCCCCTCCCCCTCGCCCCCCACCCCTCGCGTATGTGTTCCATGTGTGGAGAATGGATGCTCTCAACCAAAGGGTTTTGGTCCTAGGGGCTGCGTCAAGATCTAGGGGCAAAATGCGCTGACCTCCAGCTGACCTTGTAACGCCCCCTCGGCACCGCCTCCCGGTGGGCTCGAACATACGGTAAAACCGCGACCTCCTCCACCATTTCCCACCTAAGTGTCGATCTGTAGTTTATTTTCTACTGCCTATCCCCTGCGTATTGCCTGTCGCTCATATTTCGTTTCCGTATTTCCGCCCCCGCCCCAGCCCCCCGCCCCCTCGGTCGTCGATTAATAGGTAGATATCTCCGCGCTTTACAATCTTTCCTTCCCTATGCCTAATTAACGCTATTCGTTTCTACTCTTGCCTCTGTTTGGCCCCCTCCCCCCCCGCGCTGTTTCTTTCCTGCTCCCCCTATTTGTTCATATGCGATTCCCTGTGTGCGTCATCAATACTAATACCGTCGCTGTTAGACCTAATGAAGTAATATAATGAATAAGTATGTAAATAACAGTAGATAGATAAATCTGTAACAAGTGACACGTAAAATGTACATATAGAGTATAAATATATAGTATGAGATAATATATGTGTAACGTATTCTAATATTCCTCTCATCCCCGCCCCCTGCGCAAATTCGTTGATATTTGCTCGCATGATTGCGTTTCCGCCCCGCGCCTAATTTCGACTTCCGCTTCTCGCTTAGGACTCCGCTTATCTCTTTTTCCCCTTTTCGCTGCCCGCTTTTCCCCTTTTGTTCCTACTTCGCCCCAGTCTTTCTCCACAACGCTACATGAGCCCATTGCTCTCGGTATTTATTTCTTTTCTCTCTTTCAGCACTTTCCCTCGGTTCTCAATTCGTCCCCTAATGGTGCTGTGACCAGGCTGACGTTCAAGTTCCTCGTTCCAGTACTTTCCGATTAAAAAGTTTGCCAAGCCTTCGGGTCGTTCATAGCGTTGCCCGCCATTGTTGCTGCTTTCATTTGTTGCCGCCGTTTAGGCGCCAGCCAAATTTCCTTATGTCTCCTCCTTCTTCTCTCCCGCCGATCCCCTCGGTCCCCATTGTCGCCCCCTAATGGTGCCATGACCAGGCTGACGACTGGGTTCCTTGCTGAATTAACAGTTGATCAGAAGGGTGTTTGGTACAATTTGGCCTCTCTCCCTCCTCTCCCCCGCTCAGTCGGTCCCCCTTTTGTGCCCCCTAATGGTGCTATGACCAGGCTGACACCGGTTTCCTCTGCAAGTTTGAGTCGTTCGACCGACCGTGTCTTGTTTTCTCCTTCTTCTCTCCCGCCGATCCCACTCGGTCCCCATTGTCGCCCCCTAATGGTGCCATGACCAGGCTGACGACTGGGTCCCTAGTTGAATCAACAGTTGATCAGAAGGGTGCTTTGCTCAACTGACCTCTCTCCCTCCTCTCCCCCGCTCAGTCGGTCCCCGTTTTGTGCCCCCTAATGGTGCTATGACCAGGCTGACACCGGTTTCCTCCCTTGCGGGTTTGAGTCGTTTGATCGGTCGTGTCTATTTTGTTTCGCCGCTTCTTCTACTCCTGCTTTTCCTCTTCTCCCTCTCGCTGTCCTCTTGCTTCTTCCCCTCTTCTCGCCGTTTGAAAAGCGCGCCGTGCCTCCGCCGTCTTGCTTGTTGCTGCATCCTTTTGCTTCACCCTCTGGGGCCGCTCTCCAAGTGTTTGCAGCGTTCCTTCCCTCGCCATGCTGGATATTCTGGATATTCTTAATGCGGCCCCTTTTCTCCACCATCGTTGTGTCTTCGAAGTTTCCAGAGTGCTGGGGCGTTTTCCACAGTTCTTCCAACACTTTTCCGTCATTTTCCCGCTTTGCACTGTTCCTCTGCACTCGCGCACGTGGTCACATATACTCCCCTGTACCCGCAACACTCCTAGCACTTCACTGCACTCTCACAACACTTTCCTAACACTACACCGAGTTAGTTGCCTATCTGTTAATTATTTATTATTTATTATTTATTAATTTATTAACCTACTAATCACTTCACTATTTATAATAATTTATTCGTTAATTATGAACTGATTAATATTATTATTATTATTATTATTATTATTATTAATCTCATTCACTTCACTTCATTTATTTATTAATTAATTAATCAATTTATTTCTTCCTTCCTTCACTTCGTTCCGTGTCGTCTCGCCTCTTCCTCTTTTCCTCCTCCCTGTCTTCTTGCTTCAGCCAATCCGCTTACCATTTGAAAAACGCGCCATGTCTCCGCCATCTTGCTTGTTGCCGCGTGCCTCCGCTTCGCCCATAGGCTTCGTCCCTGAAGGCAGCTCTCCAAGCGCTTGCGGCGATCCTTCCTCCGCCATCTTACTTGTTGCCGCGTGCCTTCGCTTCGCCTTTAGGCTTCGTCCTTAAGGGCCGCTCTGCAGCGACCCTTCCCCGGCCATGCTGGATGTTTGCGAACCGGCCTTTACGCTCTACGCTTTCCCTCGCGCGGAGATGCCCACGTGTTCGTACGATATATCGAAGCATGCTTGACCGACGCCATTATTTATTTACTATCAAGAAAATACAAAAATAGCCAAAACTAATCACCGCGTGCATTCAGTATGCCTCATTCGCCCTTTCCCGCACTCTAAATCCCTAATGACATTTGCATTATAATTAATTAATCTAATTTCTACGACTTTCTCTCGCAACTTCTACATGTCGCACGACCACGTGTTCACGCAAGTCCTTCTTTGAGGGCAGCTTTCACCCTTAAATTGCACTATTTCACTCGCGATATATAAAAATAATCGTATTTAAGTCGCGCACATATTTATTTTATTCCGCGGTCGGTCCGAACACTCGTTTCCTCGCTTTCGATTACTCATGGGTTTGCACCCCATGCTTTTCCTCGCGTCGCGTGGAGGTCACCATTACCGAAATTTCGTTTTTTATTTATAACTTCACTATTCCACTTCCGATTTTCACAAAATTTCACCGCCCACTTCCCCCACGGTCTCCCCTCACTTCACAACATTATTTATCACACTTAAACCACTTTTTCCCACCAAAAATTGTAATTTATCGCGGAGCGACCCCCGAACACGTGCGCTCGCCACGACAGCCAACGCGCCCCCTCACTCATTCATACCTGCCCCAGCGGCGAGGGGGTCCGCTTGGGCGGAGGAGTGGGGCCGGCAATTCGGGAGGATCCTCGTAACGAGGCATAACCAAAAAAAAAGAAGGTAATCAACCAAATGAAAATATGCCTCGTTACAACATAGAGGCTATTATATTTAACACATTGTTGTATTAAGGTAGAAGTAAGTCATTTTAATATATAATTATTCTTTTAAATTCTCACGCCGCATAATCAATAAATTGATTGGCGATTTCTATAGATGATCGTAGAATTGATAACGCTATTTTTTGTATTTCATATTTTTTAAAGCCCAACATCAAAAGTGCGTTTTTGGTAGCCGCTGGTACCGCCCCACTGCTACCAAAGACGATCGGCACAACTTCCGCGCTGTTTGTTTTAAACTTATTTTTAAAATATTCTAGGCATGTCTCATATTTTTTAATTTTCTCCCTTCTTGCTTCGTGGAGGTAATTCCTGTTCTCACATCTGACGGTCACGTCTAATATGAATGCCTTCTGTTCTTTATTAACAGCTATATCTGGCTTGAACAGGTTACCTCTCACGTTAACCGTGGGTTCTACACAAGTTGGATGTTTTTTTGCCAATTTTTCTGCTATGATGTTTTTAATGTGGTCGTGTCTACTTATTCTTTGAGGCTTGGTATGAATACATAATCCTAGAATATGCCCAAGAGTTTCTAGTTGTGTATGGCATCTTCTGCATGAGACATCAGCAATTCTCTCCGACTTTGCCAAAACGACTTTAGTGCCAACTGTGTTTGTCCGCAGGCGCAGCGCATCAATATATTTTCCGGCTTTCAGTATAGTCGGATATCGTAACCAATGATTTCCAATGGTATTATTCCGGAAATCATTGACTCCTTGGCCTTGCGATTTTAACATGGACCACTCTTTGCATGCTTCGTTTTTAAGTTTGATTTTAGCGTCTTCGATATCTTTTAACTCAGCAGGCCAATTAATTTGTAAGGAGCTCGCGATTTTTTTTAGTTGTTCTTGTTTTTTATCAGTTTTTAAAATAGATTTTAGCGCGCCGTCTTCAGAGTTTAAAATATTTATGCTGCTTTTAAGTACTCCTAATTTTATAATATTCTCTAATTTAGGTATTCCTAGACCACCATTTCTTTTTGGTGTATATATGAAAGAGCTAGCCGTAGATGGCACTAGGTGGAGAATCTGTTTAATTTGTTGACGGATTTCACTGTCTAATAATTTTAATACGCTATCACTTGGCGGATTTATTAACAGACCATATATGAATCTTGGTAAGATATATTTAATAATTAACTCTATTTTTTGTGGCGGTTTTAGGGCTAATTTTCGAACGCGTTTAATTATTTTAATAATTTCAGGGACTACGATTCCGTGTTCCAAGCCTTTCCACGGACTGAAGGAAGCGCCCAAATATTTAAAAGCTTCACCGGGCGTAGAATAGGGTACATGGTCCCGTCCTATTCTAATTCTTGGATCTTGTAAGTACCATGTATCCTTTTTACTAACTATCTGAAATACAAGACATGTATCTATCGAAAGAGACATACCGAGGGTTTCCAGGTACTCAACCACCTTATTTATTTGTGTTTGTGCTTCTTTACGGTCTTGAGATATAATTCCAATATCGTCCACAAACGCTAGAGTTGCGACTTTTTCATTTTCAGAGACCGAAATACCTTGGCTGCTATTCTCGATGTATTCTAGCAGGGCCTCTATGCTTAGATTAAATAAAAGTGGCGATAACGGGTCACCCTGTTTGACCCCTCGTTCCAGCTTAATTAGAATCTTGTTATTTTTGTCATTAGTCTTAATCTCTGTGGTGCAGTTCGTGTACATATCTTTTACAAGCTCACAAATCTTTTCGGAAACTCCCCTCCTTTTAAGACCACTAATAATGATGGCATGGGGCACGGTATCAAAGGCCTTAGAAATATCCAAGATTTGAAATACGCCACCATTAAGCATTTTTGCTTTCGTTATAAGCTCATTAAGTAGTAAAATATTAAATCTACAACCACTTTCTTCCGAGAAACCCTTTTGTCGTTGAAATTGTTTTATATTCAATCTTAATCTATAATCTAACAAACTCGAAAATATTCTATTCAAAATTGAACCTATAGTTATGGGCCGCCAGTTTTTAATATCTTTTAAATTCTTACCCATTTTCGGAATAAGAGTAGTCCTATTAATTTTCCATTTCTCAAGTATATAATTTATTGTTAATAGTATATTGAATAGCTTACTGAGAATGTTTGGCATGCCTGGTACGAGTAAGTGCCTCTTTAATATTCCATCGGGGCCTGCTGCTGTTTTATTTTTTAGTTTATTAATTTTATTAGTTATTTCCGTTGAAGTTATTGGTATTAAAATTCTTTCAATTGGTATCTCATCGTCACACCTAATAAATTGTTTATTATTATTATCAAGGGGGCCCTTTACACCCCATAATTTATTATATAGGTCACTAATTTCTTTAGTTTCCGGAAGAGGTTGATTTTCTATCAAATTAGATAACTGGTCATTTACTACGATATCAGCCAGTTTCGTTGGACAGTTCTTATACAAATCTTGACATCTAGCGTAATTTAGGGTTTTCCTTTTATTACTTGTATTCTTATACTTGTAATTGTTATTATTATTATTTTTATTTTCATTGTTATTAATATTTCTACATACATTTCTTCTTTTCTTATTGTTCTTATTTCTTTTTCTGTTCGATGTGTTGTTAAATGTCTTATTATAGCGTTTTCGTTCGTTGGTATTAATATGTTCTTCTTGTATTTCTTCATTATTTTCGTTTGCTAACATGTACGGGATTAATTTATTCGCTAGAAATTCGTTTATACCGTTTTTTAATTGTTCAACGTCCTTATCACTGCAATACTGTTTCCAGTACAATTCTAGGTTATTTAGTACCTCCACTGCACCAGGAGGGACCTCGGCCCTCTCGTTTATACTATTTGTTAAGTTTATTAATCCTAAATCTACTTCGTTATTATGATCTAAATTTAAATCTAAATTATTCAAGTTATCGTCTATATAATTAATTTCAGTACTATTTACATCCCTATTATCTACTAATAAGACATTTTCTATATTTACATTTTCATCTTCCGCTTCTTCATTTAACCTAGCCGTCGCCTCCTTTTTCATGATTTCTATTCTCTTATCACTAATTTGTTTTAATGTTTTGTCCGGGAAGAATTTGCGTATTTCAACATTCGGAAATCTATTATCTTTGAATCTCTCATTTAAGACTTTTAATCCTTCCTCTTCCTCTATACTCCAGACCTTCCTTCTAGCTCCTTTTCTTCCCTCGTTATAAAATTGTGCTGCTCTTTTGTCATTCCTAACGTCTGGATGAGCATGTCTTTCGTGCATAGAGAGGCCGATTTTTGTTTCAAACGATCTACTACATGCCTGACATATAAATTGATTCTGCTCCTGAGTATCACTATCAGGTGCCATAGGCCCCTTACATTTTGAGTAGTGACATCTCCATCCATGGAGCTTGTCAAACGTTCTCTTACAACTACTGCATGTATAGATTATATCGTCAGTAATGTGATATTCCCTAATGTGTTTGGCTAGGTCTTTAATACACATTATTTGTATTAAGCGGCCTATTTTAAAGTACGCTGGGCATTTAGTACTAGCGTCCTCTAGCGGAAGGTAGAAGTTCATTATACCGTTATCCATGTTACATGCCGTGTCGTCATCAATAGTCCCCTGGTAAACGGATAAATCCGTCACAGAGCAACCGGGACCGGGGTGCTCTGCGTCCGAGGCCGCGTCTTCGTCAACTTGTTCCATAATCAATTCATTAAGTAGGGTTTTTGTGCGTGCGTGCGTGCGTGCGTGCGTGCGTGCGTGCGTGCGTGCGTGTGTGTGTGTGTGTTCGCTGGCTACTAGAACTACCCAACGATACAGGAAAAGGGTGAACAGTATAATTTCAACAGGGTAGCAAATCAATTGATTCTAATATAAAATCGTAATTGCTGAACTGCCACCCAAAAGACACGGGCTTCAGAGACCAAGCCGCTCAAATGGGGAGCCTGCGTTAGCTAGCTACGAAACGACCCAGAGCGAGCTCCGAGAATCTGATGGCGCGTTAGCAATCCGATGTAAAATCAAATATGAGTAGCTGAGAGCTATCCTTTCGATATCTTAGCCTTTCTTGGCGCCAAGTATAGCACTCTCCTAGCGGAGTTTCAGATACGAGACCGTTTGAATGGGGAGCCTGCGTTAGCTAGCCACTAGAACGACCCACGACCAAGTATCCAAATGCCGTATACCCGCTTTACCAGTCAAGTATTAAGAATCGTTGCGGCTCTTCACAGCGAAAACTGTTCCGGTTATACTTATCTGTAGACTTCTAGCTGGCTCGACTTCGAAAACTGTTCTGCGATTTTGGCGAGCTCCGCTCGGCCTTTTATACTCGCCAGCCTGGCGAATTCTCGGAAAACCTCCATAACGTCGAAATATATAATTGTCGTATAAATTCGTAATTAGACATTAATTGTACAAACGAATGGTTTAATTACATTGTTAATATCGCATTCTACATTATCGTTTACATTTCTGATATAAAAATAGTAATTTAATAGTGTTTTAATGAAATTGCATTTTCTATCTCTTTCTATACGCTGTGCACGACTTCTATACAAATCGGAGCTAAATGTATAAGCATACGATGCTTCTAGAACATTCCGTTGAATAATATTACAATTTACAATATATACTGCAATAAACTAACATCTGACTCTATTTCCGGATAACATAATATTAGTACGCTTGATATATATTGACTGATTTGTTTAGCTAATAGTTTTTAATAACTAATAATATCGCAATTGTAAAATGTATTTCTATCCTTCTCTAAGACTACGCGAGAATTCCAGGAAATTCGGGGCGAGCTTCGCGGCACGTAAACACATAGCATTGCGGAATTTTCCTTATAGAATTATACATTTATTACCGACAGTTTACTGAATTCTTATGATACTCGATTTGTCTAATGTCGCGGTCGGTAAGGGAGAAGTACAGTCGATAATTGAAGAAATGACACTGCAATAAAAGTTTAAAAATTCTTCAAGGATGTTACACATGTATCGATGACTACCTTTGTATGAATACCTTTGTTGTACGAAACTATACGTCCCACTCGTTCCAGGGCGCAATTATTATAAGGACGTATTTACATGCCCTACCCGTACACGCTATAGTTTACGTTTGACGTATTTATACGTCCCGCCCGGTTAACAGGTTATTAATATGAATATTTATATGATAATTTATAATAATTTATTCTCAATGTATATTTGGCATCTCTTTCTAAATAACATGCGCGCCATCGATCGGTGATATAATTTAACAAAGTTGCACGCGTGATCTACCCTTGACTATTACCGCGCGAATTTTTATGGTGCAGTCGGTAACTCGCGGTCGATAATAAAAATGAAAATATATACATGTTAGAATTTCTTTATTTATCTACACGGTTTGTTGAGGTTCCCGGGGCCATTGTATTTTCATTTTCATTTGAATGTCAACAAAGAAATCAAATACCTTGTCATTAATTTGAAACTGACTAGAAACTACAGTTTCTAAGTATTGTTAAACGAGTACCAAACAAACGGGTCACATTTATATCACTTTAGTCATTCAGTCGTATGTGAAAGCTTCTCGTATTGCTTTGAGACCAGTGGTACAAACAACCGATCATAATAGCGAAGCGCGCGACTCGCCTATCTAAAACACAGATACACCGCCTCAGGGAAATGCAGATAAACGTTATAATTTATTGTAACGTCAATTTTCGAGGCTTTATTCTTCTGAAGGGCTCATTTTAAAGGGAAAGTTTCAAAGAATATAACCATATTTTTTCTAAATTTAAACTCTTTACAGTCCTCATTGAAAAAACGCATAAAAAGAAATTGTTTAAATTTTTCTGTATTTTATAACAATTTGACGAAGTCAACAAAAATATTTTAAAATAGCCCAATTCAGAAATGTAGCCTATTCAAAATAGATTGGGTCACTAATTAACCTAACTTTAGAAAAGCAATTCGTATCTATAAAAGCATGAACCGTTTTCATATGAAAATTTCATGAAGAATCGAAAGAATTTTAAATGTGGTAAATAATTTTATTGAAGTAAGTGAAAATTCTTTTAAAAACAAGTCTTTCGAAAGTCTAAATGTCTCAAAAAGAGGAGACCAATTTTACGAGTTTTATCAAATTTTGGACTTTTTGGTCGTGATTGTAATGGAAGTTGAAGTTACAATTACTTTTCGTAATGTCTGACGTGTACTAAAAAGCACACACTACAATTAAATACACAAAATAAAAAGGAACCTTCTACGACCTGCGAAAAATGTTTGCGATAGATCAAGCTCGATAAAAGAGCAGTATCAGTGATTACTTACAAGGAGTATCACTCAAACTGATACTGTTAAGTCCGAAGAGTACGAAACGTGGAAAGAATTGTCCATTATTCTCGATGCGGAAAACTTAGAGTGTAATGGTGTAATACGTGTAGTCTTTCCACGTTTCGTACTCTTCGGACTTACCGTTAGGACCGTAGACCCTCGGCTATCGGTTTCGGCAGGCAAAGTCAAACCTGTGACACTTACCGCAACAATAAGACCGTTTTTATGACTTACTATTCAAATCGTGACGTTTCTGCTGAAAATCAGTAAATTTCTAAGCGTTATATCTCGAAAACTAATAAAAATCGGGTAAGTACACAAAACCTTTATGAATTCGTATTAAAAAGCACTATCGCCTGATCAAAAAAAAAAATATATGGTTCCATTTAAAAAACGAAACTTCACCATCATATCTTTTACATTAATAACATTAAACAAATTTTGTTTACGCCAAAACATAGAGCCCTTTTTATCCTGCAATTTCCATATAAACACTTTTTTCGTGACATCAATAGTTCGAGAGATATCACGCTGTCACACTTAGGCGCGGACACTCTGTATATTTCATACCTTACGTTCAGTGCATGATTGATTTCTAAACGTAATATTCCAGCAATTGTATTATACTACATTCTTTATACTAATTTATTTCAAAACAGAACTGAAGGTCCATAGGTGTCTCTATAAAGCATGGGCCCCGAGACAGATATCCATTTGTCCCTCATCAGGAGTGCGTACTGATGATAGTAGTATTCGATGTACTTAAGATCTAAAAGCGTGGATCGTACTAGTATGATATGTAATACCTTCATAATTAATTTAGATTACATGTAACTGTGAGCTCTTATAGGAAAGAACGAAGGAAATACTACGTTCGCCTATTAGAGTAAAGGAGAGTAGAAAGCCTAGCTTTCGGACGTCTTGGTCAGGCACGGGAAAGTACGGGAGCTCTAACCCGGTCGTTCTGGGATGTAGAGAACGGGTAAATTCCGTCGCTAGACGCCTGCCAGGGAATGGACGGTGGATCTACTAGACGCTTAAGGAAGTCCAGAGAGAATCTCCTGCTCTCTTCTTCTGGGATGGAAAAAGCGGCTGGATTTTATCTCCAGGCTGGTCATCATCCAGGGAGAGCGAATGTGAGAATGCTCTTTCGTCGAGTTAAAGTTACAGGAGAAAATGACTGAAGTTTGCCGCCGTTCGCCTAATAGTTCATAGAACGTAGGAGGTTTTGTTGCCGGTTGCCTACTGATGAGCACAATACGGGGACCTATGAATAAGGAAAGCTCTTATCGAGTATAGTAAGTAAAGGAAAAGAATTATACGAATACAAGAAATGCACGGAATCGTATATAATAATACAAATCGTGTAACACAATAAACTACCTCGTCAAAACGTGCAGTATGTAAAAATGCCATTAAGCAATTGAACGATGGACAGCGATCTCTACACGCATACACGTATTAACAACATTATACCAACACTTTTCCTTAAGAGTGTATTTATTGGATCGCATTTTCCGTAATGCTTTCCTTGAAGTCCTAAGAACTTTATTGATGTTTTGGACTCTGCAGACTTTTTGTAAACTTTTCTCTTGTAGCTCCTTACTCTTCATTAGATCTCGAACGAAGTGATGCCTCACGTTGATGTGTTTCGACCTTCTGTGAAACATAGGGTTTTCCGCCAACTATAAGGTTCCCATGTTGTTACTACATACAACGATATCAGCCAGATCTGCCAGTTCAGGTCCCATGAACAATCGCTGTAAAGAGATCGCCTTCTTCGCAACATCCGTGAGCGTCATACATATATTCTACTTCGATTGATGAAAGGGCGACCGTTCGCTGTTTTCTGGACTTCCGGCTCAAGGTTCCACCGGATATCGTGGATCAGTGATGAGATATTGGACGGGTTTTTTCGCGCATGCGCGGCAATTTTAGTCTCAGTAAAGTACAAGTTTCAATAAAATAGAGTACCTTAATCACCCCTTATTATTTGTCAACAATTTTTATAATTTGGTTGTGAAATATGAATGTATAGGTTGGATAAGATTACATTATATACATATTTTCATATTTGAGGAGCAGATGGAAGGGAAGGGTACTAAAATAACTGTAAGCAAAATATATAATAAAGCCATCTAGTGGCGCCATTAAATACATACACTGCGTACGCTCTTGCATTTCTCGCGCATGCGCGCAAAACCCCGTCCAATATCTCAGCACTGTCGTGGATGCATACCCCGTATAAGGCAATTACTACAATCGAACAGCAGAAAGAAATCCGTACATTAAGGAGTGTCTAGCTACAGCCATCTTGCTTGTTTATATCAGCGTTTCTCTCACTCCTGCACCTTCGAAAATTCGATTTTATTCAGTATAGAGTATTTATTACCGTTTAAGGGGGGAAATACCTTTAGAATCTTAAAAAATTGAAAAATTTTTTTTTCCATAAAATGTTAGTGCAACATCTTAAAAATATGGTCTTCAAATTTTAAACCGAAATACCGAACCCTTTTGAAGTTATGGCCGATTAGCGCCGCGAGTATTCACGCGTTCAGTGCGGAGGACTGAAACTTTAAACGCGTTTTTCTCAAAACTACATTTTTACAATTGGTGTGGCTGATAACTCAAAAACTAGTTTATCAATCGCGCTCAAATTTTTTGCACATATCCATGACAATAGTATCTAACATATGAACCTCAATGTATGAAATAAATTGAACATTAAAATCCTTTTTATTGCAAAATAGTGCAAAAATTTTCAAAAAAATTCAAAGTTTTTCTGTAAAAGCGCGCCATTTCTTTAATTTTACACATTTTGCACATTTTGCACATTTCTGAGGTTCATCTAGTAACTGTAAATGTTAGTTTTCGAAACATTGTCTGCAAACTTGTTTTAGATCAATGGATCTAAGGCTAGAACCCACACCGATTCACGAGACGCGCCAAACACTTACAGGAAGGACTGTTATAATTTCGCCATTTTTAAATGTATTTAAAAACAAAAAATATTGTGTAATAGGCAATAGTTATAATAAATTATACCTGAAATTTCAAAAACGCAAAACAAAGATATTCTATACAAAAAAATTCACAAAAATCAGCCTATTTTCATCGGTCTAAAGGTATTTCCCCCCTTAAAGCGACCAGAGCACCCTGTAGTGAAGTTCACTGATGGATGCTGTACTCGTAAAAACTTTATTTTCGCAATATTCGAGCGTCAAAGTCGAATCTATGAAAATCAACTCGTCTCTCTCACACCAATGCGATGTGCGAAGCAGACAAGGCGATTTAGATAGTAATAAATACTCTATACCAAATAAAGTCGAATTTTCGAAGGTACAGGAATGAGAGAGACGCTGATGTAAACAAGCAAGATGGCCGCAGCTAGGGAGAGACACTCTCCTTAGAGATATAAATCGGAAAAGAAGATTGACTTTCGCCAAAGACTTTGTTGAAAACCCTCAAAATTGGTGGTAGGATGTTATACATATTCGCTGATGAGAGTGAATATTGTATTTTTGGGTTGAGTAAGAAAACTATAATTTGGCAAAGAATAAATGAAGCTTTAAAGTCAAAAAATTTAATCTACTTTAAAACACAGAGCAAGTTTGTGAATTGGTGTTCATTAACGATATTTTAGGTAAGAATAGATGTTTGGACCTCTGAAAAGAAATGAACTAAAAAGTACAGATAATAGAGGAATTTAAAGTACCTTCAAATTTCATTGGAAGAATGATCTAAAGTATAGAGCTCGAATAGTACACAAAAATTTGTTACATAATTGTCCAAAAGTTTTACATTCACTAATTATATCATTACTTAGGGATAAATTAGGCAATTAGGATAAATTTAAAAAATGCCAATAAATTTGAAAGTTGTATTTCAAACGGAACTGGAAAAACAATGGCATTCTGTTTCTTCAGAATATTTTTCGCAAAATGTCGGAACATTAACGTGACATGAAAATGTGATAACCTGTTGTTTAAAATGTATTACACCTCAAAAATATATTACTTCTTGTAAACAATGATTGAATTGAAGAAAACAATGATATATCATATGGATAAAATTATTCACGGAATTTGGTTCATTTTAAGAAAGTTTGATTCTTTGACAAGAAGTCATATCTGGCGCGATTTTGGCTTTAAATTTGTATACGCTATGAGTATAACTTATAATTAATTTAAAAATGTCACCGCAAATTACACTGTATAACAGCCAACTGATTTCGTAACGGCTACTATGAAATTCTTATAGATTTTTGCGAGCTGAATACGAATCTGAAATCAGTTTTTCTCTAGGACGTACAATTTTTGAGAAAATTAACGTTAAAAAAAATTGCAAATTTTCAACTTTGGAAATTTTTTGTGCTTTTACCGCAGCAGCTATTCAGTGGCTTTTTACACGAGAAGAATCTGTGAATTTTCCTGAATAAAACTATATGAATTGTTATTACATTGTAAATATTTAAATATGTTTAAATGATGATCAAAGTAAGAAAGACACCAAAAACGCACCAATTTTTCCTGATATTTTTCAATTTATTTAAAAAACTATGGGTCTAGGCGAAAATCTAACCATCCCACATGATAGAGTAGACACTTCTGCAGAAGAAAGCATCAAGCGAAGTTACAAAATCACTTTTGCTTTCCTTTTATAAAAAAAATAGTTCAGCAAAACACGCGTCGCTATCAGTGGTACTCGATGTTGGCGCGGCGCGGCAGTCGCCCTGCCTATTGTCTTGGAGTAACGAAATAGTTATTTCGCGACTGCTGCGCCGCGCCAACATCGAGTACCACTGACAGCGGCGCGTGTTTTGCTAAACTATTTTTTTTATAAAAGGAAAGCAAAAGTGATTTTGTAACTTCGCTTGATGCTTTCTTCTGCAGAAATGTCTACTCTATCATGTGGGATGGTTAGATTTTCGCCTAGACCCATAGTTTTTTAAATAAATTGAAAAATATCAGGAAAAATTGGTGCGTTTTTGGTGTCTTTCTTACTTTGATCATCATTTAAACATATTTAAATATTTACAATGTAATAACAATTCATATAGTTTTATTCAGGAAAATTCACAGATTCTTCTCGTGTAAAAAGCCACTGAATAGCTGCTGCGGTAAAAGCACAAAAAATTTCCAAAGTTGAAAATTTGCAATTTTTTTTAACGTTAATTTTCTCAAAAATTGTACGTCCTAGAGAAAAACTGATTTCAGATTCGTATTCAGCTCGCAAAAATCTATAAGAATTTCATAGTAGCCGTTACGAAATAAAAAAAAAGTCAAAATTTGTTGTACAGTGTTATTACATACGGTAATGAAACAATAACCGAGTTATTATTGAGTATTGTTAAATTTGAACATTGAATTAAAACATTTATAACAAAAACTTCACGTAAAACATTCATATATTATACCAGGGGTGGCCAACCTGCGGCTCGCGAGCCACATGCGGCTCTTTGAAGGATTATTTGTGGCTCTCGATAAATGTACCCAAATTACCTTTTCATTTTTGTGCTATTATATTTTAAAAAATTATTATCATTCCGTATGTGTTTCAAAATGTCTTTGAAATTACTGACGACAAATATGAAAGACTAAATACAACGTTGTAACAAATTTCATTTCCGTCCAAGTTAAGAATGATATGACTCATCGAAAACTGCGCCATCGAAAATTGCGGCTCGCGAAACATTTCAAATTTTGAAAAATGGCTTGGACTATCAAGGAGCTTGGCCACCCCTGTATTATACATATGATATTTCGAGCAACAAATGACAACACGTGGGAAAGAACAGTTATAGATTCGCACTATCAGATAACAATACTAATAGCCGCAGGACACTCAGCAATCAGTGCATCCCGAGGGATCATTTTATACACGTTTCCCCTTGTTAATATTAAGGTACCGAATATTATTTTCCCGAATTATCGTATTAAAGACAAACCATCGAAATATATTTTCGTTTTACCAACCTCGATAAATATCTTATGTCCATATTCACAGTAGATAACAAGCACATTTAATCCACTTTTCACTCATTTAATCCTTTGAAAATGGATTTACATAGTACACGCATTCTGCATTATTATTACCAAAATAATACACATCAACATCATCACTTAGGTTAAAGCTGCCATCACTATTGTAACGTTCCTGGTACTATATTCAGGTAATAACAGGGCTTATGAAGTAAAAAGCGGCTTTTGCCTATTAAGCGACTCGTTTTTACTATAACTAATTCTAAAAGAATGTGGGATCGTGGTGGCGTGTGGTTAAAGAGTGAAATCTACAGGTTAATACCTTTCATTAATTAGGTTTATTCAAGTAATAATGAAAAACAGAGTTATAATTAACAATTTCTTTAGTAAATATAAAAATATGTGTACGCCTGAATTCTATAAGCAAGATGGAGCATACTAAACCTGTTGATATCGCAAATCACAAGACGGTAGCTAGCTACTTCGGTTACGCGGTTTTATAATGAAGTACGCAACGCAAGAAAATAATGCAATTTTATAATGGATCTAGATCGCAACAGAACTGATAGATAAATATTGGGTTTATTGCAAAAACTCTAAAACTTGTTTGATTCTAAACTATCAGTTCCATGGCCCTTTTTGTCGGAGTACAAATCGGCATCCAAAACCTGATCGTTTAATTGAGGAGCCTGCGTTAGCTGGCTACTAGAACTACCCAACGATGCAAGAATCAGATGAACGACGTGACCAATAGGGTTGCAAATTAAAATGGGTCGACTTTATTTACTGGAGTTACCGAAACGCCATCCAAAAGACACGGGCTTCAAGCTGCTCAAGAATGGGGAAGCCTGCGTTAGCTAGCTACTAAGTTACCCAGAGCGAACTCCGAGAATCTGACGGCGAGTTAGTAACTCGGCAAAATTAAGAAATATACACTGCTGGCCAAAATTAACGCACCCCTTTCTTTAGCCGTTTTTTTCTTTCCGTTCTGTTGGAGGTAGGACTTTGAAATTTTGAGGATAGGTGGACCCATGTGTTATCTCAATACTCTAGGAGTGCCATTGTTGCCTGCCACCCCCTTGCGGTATCGGCGGTCCCTTGAATGCTAGGGGGCCGAAAAACCGACAAAAAAGGCTCTAAATTCGACCGAAAAAAAGAAAAAATCCGAAATTTTTTTCCAGAATGAGGTTCATTAGGTTGCGGCCTTTCCGAAAATGCCCGGCTCAACCCCCTGCGGCACTCCCAACCCTCTCCTTAATTTTCCGCCCCTCCCAAGGGGGTGGTTTTTTCGATTTTGCTCAAACTTTTACCGAAGCTTCCTCTCGACCCCAGTCATACTTGGTAAAAGTTTGGTCGCGTTTGCACCAACCCCTTGGTCGCTACACACTGTCAAAAAACCACCCCTTGCTGTTTTCTTTCCTTTTTCATAGTAAAAAATCAATTTTGGACTTGCAGTTCATGGAAAAACTTGTTTCCGTGCCGACAGTATCGTTCCTGTTGATGGTTTGGCCCTGGCGTGAAACCATGCATGCGATCGATTGAGGGTTCATTGAAGCATTTCTGTACAAATTTTCCAGTCGATTACCCGAACTGTTCTCGCGCGATAAGCAAAAAAGTGGAAATTTTGAAATTTGCAACCCTCGAGTTCACCCCGCAACACCCACTTATTGGAGACAGCTGGCATCCCGCGAATCGGCCTCTCACAAAACTTGAATCTTCCTCTCTTCGATCTCAGAAGGTGCGATCGCTCATACGATCCGCACAGCCTCCAGTGGCGCCACTATCTCCTAAACTAATGATTTTTTCATAAATAGATTAATACTTTTTGGTAAAAAATATGAAGAGTATCAGCTAATGCAATAAAAAATATATGATTCCATTTAAAAAAACATTAATGACCTTCATATGTCCTTTACACATCCACCTACAAAAAAAATATACCACTAGCATATGCTCCTCTCGAAACCATTCAACTTCATCTGAAACATTGTTTGCTATGATTAATAATAATGACGTAAATCTAAATGGCAAAATGTGGTTAGGTTAGCTACCCTGTATGAAACTGCATGTTTATTTTGTGTAAATCGATTTCTATACGTATATTCTATATTCAACATAAACAAGTTACATATAATGTAGAGCAGAGGTCGGCAATCTGCGGCACTTTACAACATTTTGCGCGGCCCGCCAAAGCACCAATATAATTTTAGGAAAAATCAACAAACTTAGAGCGTGAGCGTGCCGAAATGTGGCCGGTGACAAAAATGCGTGCTAATAGAAGCATATTGGAAAACCTACGAGGTGTGACACAAAAGTAACGAGACTAGTCCAATAAATCATTGTACCTGCAGAATCAGTTCTCCGTGACATTATCACCTTCAAAGTAGTCCCCTTCAGCATTCACACACTTTTGCATTTGGTGCTGCCATTGCTGCTAACAATTCTGGAACGAGGTTTTTGGAAGTCCCTTTAGGAGATTCTCCGTTTCTGCCTGAACCTCTTCAACTGAGGTGAAATGGGTTCCCATTAAGCAAAATTTAACTTTAGGAAATAAAGAAAAGTCTCATGGAGCCAAATCAGATAAATAACGAGGATGCCCCATCACAGTAATATTTTTACTGGTCAGAAACTACTTGGCAGACAGTGCCGTGTGAGCGGATGCATTGTCCTGGTGCAACGACCATCCATCGCTTCATAACTGGGGCCTTTCTTTCCAAATTTTTTCACTAAATCTTTTTAGGACTTTAATGTAATAGTATTGGTTAACAGTCTGACCAATGGGAAACCACTCAACCATTACAATTTCATTAATGTGGAATTTTGATTTTGACATGCGTGCTTTTTAGGTTTTGGGGATCCTGGAGACTTCCACTCCATTGACTGGCGCTTACATTCTGGATCATAGGTAAAAATCCAAGTCTCATCACATGTTACAAAAGATTTCAACAAATTTTACAAAAAAACTTGATGTTTATATGCTGTTCGACTTTTACGTTAGACATTTTTCCGGCAGAATGCAGTTGCACGTGTTCACTAAATAACACAATACTTCCAAATGGTATGACCGATTCAATCGAAATTGGCAATATGGATAGAGGAGGTATGTGGGATGATGCCACAAAAAACAATTGCTGCTAATTCCATTGTTTTTTCAAGCTACAGACCTAGTCTCATTACTTTTGTGTCACACCTCGTATTTTACTGCGCAAGTTTAGTCCCCACTCCCTAGCGAATACGACGGTTCGCTTAGCAAGTGTAGCATTCTTTCATTTCGCCAGTTTGCTACTGTATGTTCATATGTGCATTTTGCACATAAACACGATCATATTGACAACCGTATGACGTTTCACTACAATAGATAATGAGAAATACGTGTTATTTTTAATTTATTTATACTCGTATATGATATAAAAGCATATTTTAAGTTACATTTGAATGTGCGGTCCGTATAAAAAATTTTATTTTGAAAATGACCTGCCATCCGAAAAAGGTTGCCGACCCCTGATGTAGAGCGATTGACAGTTCATGAAATGTTTCAAATGTTTATACGTATTACCGTACTTTTGAATCTAAAATATCTTAGGGTTAGGTGATCTTTTAAAATACTGCTTTTGTATACAATGCATTTCAAAGTATCAACCAACATAAAAATGAATAGATTTTCATTTTGAAAAATGATAGTGACCCCGAAATCTTTAAAAAAAAATAACGTTAAGCAGAAACTATTTCTGTCATTGAATCATTTCAATTTTCAAGTCTGAACTGAACTCAACTGTATCTTTTCAGTGAAACATTTCCTGTTGTGAATGTTCGATACAATGATTAAGTAATAACAAAGATATAAAAATTGAGATATAGCTACTTATAGGAATTGTATAAATGAAATTAATTGAAACAATTATAATAACTATGACTTCAATTTTACACTTTATAAATGTGAAATATTATAAACTTATTATAAATTATTATTAATTACGTTGTAACAAAATAATATAGTCTACGATGTCTTCATCGCAATGTCTTATTACTTACTATCAACTCTTTTGATTATCCCTTACCTCAAAATGGAAACGCCACAGAACAAATGATTTTATATACCGAACGATTTTGCGCTGAAATTATAACGGAAGCTCACTCTTGATAAAAGGAAAAAAATTCTTAAAAATTTATTGGCGACAATTTTTCGTTTGCAGAGCAGCCTCCTTCAAATTTGTTTAAGTTCTTACTACATATATTCGAAAATATTGATATTAAAGAAAAGAGTTTTAAATAAAAAATAAAGGTCATAAAAAGTCTAAAGGAATGTCATATAGGTACATTTTTGGCATAAACTTATTATTTTGATTGTTATGATATAAATAACACGTTAGAGGACAAATTGACTTTTGCCCAGAGCACTCCTTTAGCGGATTGGATGCGGATGCTTGCACTCTCCCACATGTTGGTGTGTTTTTCTCTGTACCACATATTCTTTGTATCTGTTTACACAATTATACATAATGAAAACATTCCAAATTTTTCTCACAAGGGACATCACCAAGGCATTACACGTGGATTTTAATGAAATTTACATATGTGGTAGCTTTTCAAAAATCATTTGACACGTATTTTTTTATATCTGCGGACATCCATGCTGAGGGGGTGAAAATAGCCCTCAAAGTTCGGGGTTGAAAACACATTTTCCTTAATATCTCGGAAACTAGAGGGTGTAGGAAGGTGAATTTTTTTTTTAAATTGTGTAGTTTTTAGTCAGGAATTTAGTTAGTGTCAAAAATTTCGGGAGAAATTATTTATTTAAATAATATATTAAAAAATTGGACTTTTTTTTCAATTTTTCACCCTAAATGCTGTTCGATTTTTTTGCAGATTTATATACGAAAAATATGGATCCAAATAGGGGATACGTGTTTTTGGAATATTTTGTTTATTGCAATTTAGCAATAATTATTACATATACAATTTTCTTCTACTTTTTACGGAGAAGTGAGTTGAGATCTGTTTTCGAAGAGGGTCAGCCCTTTTTATGCGATAATTTGTCACGTCCTTAACAATTGGATAATATCAGATGTTTATTGTTCCATCGGTAGCCAGGGAAGGTCCAGCGGACAGGTATAAGTCCGCCGCGGTACCAGTCGTCGTAATACGGAACATAGATTTCTATGGCCAATGAAACTCTTTACGAAAATTATTCCAAAATATACTGTTGCAGGAAAGTGGGTATGAATAAGTATATGGTAATTGTATTATTGTTTCCCTTTTTGAACATTTGTAAAATTTATTTTTTATAAGTATGGGTGTTAATCCCATTAATGTTATAAACATTTTAATGAAAATATTTAACTCTAATAAGCAGGAAGCACACATAAATCGAAACAAAGTTAAACTGGCACAAAGCATAAGAGATGCAATCGACATGTATAAAGAATGCGCATATACGGATATAGGAATGCAACAAGAGGTTATATTTAATGACTTGACGTACGCTTAATTCTTTCTTATTTTTGCGAATTAAGAGGAAATGGAACAACCTTTTATTTAAAAACCCGCCAATATTTTTTTGATCCGTGTGAACCAGAAAATACTGTTTTGCTTCTTGATTCATGGAAAAGATATAGCGAGAAGAAGTTATGACGATCAATCCCTAGGTAAGAAACAGTGTAAAAAGCATGAAATATTAAAAATAGCAAAAAATACCATACCGTTTGTTCAACCATTTAATGTTAATAGGTTTCGAAGTTGACAAAATTTTATTCATAAAATTTCTAATCCTGCTGTGTAATAAAAATTGATTAAGCTAAAGTTGAATGCTAGCTTCTGAAGATTATGCTATATAGTGTGCACAATAATAAAATTCAATGAAGAAATTCATTATTAAAAGTCAAATAAATAAACTTATATCTTCGGCTGAAAGTTTCATTGACCATAGAAATCTATGTTCCGTATTACGACGACTGGTACCGCGGCGGACTTATACCTGTCCGCTGGACCTTCCCTGGCTACTGATGGAACAATAAACATCTGATATTATTAAAAACGTGACAAATTATCGTATAAAAAGGGCTCACCCCCTTCGAAAACAAATTTCAATTCATTTCTTCGTAAAAGGTAAGAGAAAATTGTATGTGTAATAATTATTGCTAAATTGCAATAAACAAAAAATTCCAAAAACACGTATCCCCTATTTTGATCCATATTTTTCAGGGTGAAAAATTGAAAAAAAAGTCCAATTTTTTAATATATTATTTAAATAAATAATTTCTCCCGAAATTTTTGTCACTAACTAATTTCCTGACTAAAAACTACACAATTTAAAAAAAATTCACTTTCCTACATCCTTTACTTTCCGAGATATTAAAGAAAATGTGTTTTCAACCCCGAACTTTGGGGGATATTTTCACCCCCTCAACATGCCTGTCCGCAGATATAAAAAAATACGTGTCAAATGATTTTTGAAAAGCTACTACATATGTAAATTTCGTTAAAATCCGCGTGCAACACCTTGGTGATGTCCCTTGTCAGAAAAATACTTATACCCAAAATAATAGGTTTACATGAATAAAATAATTTTAAGAAAAAAAATACACCGACTTCGAAATGCACTAAAAAGTATAAAATAATTTGTATTTCATTCAATCATACAATTACGTCACAGATATGAATGAAACCTATTTACACGTTAGGTAGTATACTAAATACATTTCACCTAGGAAAAACCGGCGAACATGCATAGAAAAAAAAATAAGGGACATTCATTCAGGGACAAGTATAAACTAATTACATCATGATTGAGGGTGCTTCGTCCATTTGTTCTTTGTTAACTTTCTTTGCAAAAATTTACTGCGCATGTGTATCTTTTACGGTTTAGAACTGCGCAAGGATCAAAGTATCCGTAAAATAATAGCAGATCCTGCGCAACAAATTTTCTAACAAGTCGAATTGATGCATTTTTAGAACGATTCGGAGACTGTACCAAGCAATGGGAATAATACACCAACGTCAACGTGAACTCATCTTGCTGTATAAGTCGCGTGTCAGAGCGGTAAAGCTTAGTTAGTGTTTTGGTACAGTGCATTGTAATTGCCCTTTCTTGTCTTTCCCGTGCATAGCACGGGGCGTTCCACTAATATTAATAACAATAGTTTTTCGCTAATATCTCGAAAACAAAAGCTTTCCGTCAATTTAGCAAGAAGAAAAAGTTGTCCAGAACCACGCCCCTAACAACATATTCGAAGGACATTAAAATTGTTCGAAGTTGATTTCAAAAGTTAATAACAATTTTTCGCTAATATCTCGAAAACAAAAGCTTTCTGCGAAATTTGTATATGAACAAAAGATAAAAATTTACAATTACTACGTCACCTCAAAAAAAATATTCGGGACATGTTTTCGATGTATTTTTGCCTCCTGAATACGAATATGATCATAAAAATCGGCGGTCGGACATATCTGAGCTGCTATTTTGGAAAAACAGCAGAAAATCGTGATTTCTTAGAGTTTTTTGCATTTATTTTGAAAAATTCTCATCTGATGAAAAAATGTTTCCAACAATAAATGTAGAATGGAAAATTCTCTACAAGAAAGTTCTGATACATTTTTTTTGTAATTCTAACGGTAAGGCTGCAAATGAACGACGAAAGTGTCGATTTTCGCTAAAGCACGCGCCCTACCGCCTTCCCCGCTCCGAGGGGCGGGCTCCGCGATTAGGAAGTAAATAATTAAAACTAGTTGAACCAGGATAAATTCCCCGCGGACGGGGGTCGGGCGGCACGGTCGGTAGCGTAGCCCAATGTCCAACCGTCCAAGGAAGTTATTTTTTTTTTGACATTTCTAATATTTTATAAAATATTTGCAAAAAATGTCAATTTTTAACAATTTTTGTAACTTTTTACTAACACCGTACCGCCGATTTTTATGATCATATTCCTATTCAGGAGGCAAAAATACATCGAAAACATGTCCCGAATATTTTTTTTGAGGTGACGTAGTAATTGTAAAGTTTTACCGAACAAAATTGTTCAGAATCATGCCCGTGGTACGATATTAAAAGCGCACTAAAATCGAGAAAAGTTTATTTCAAAAGTTGCCCGTTTTTTTGCAATAACAATACTTTGCAATTAAAAAATGAAAAATTTTTTGATAATGGTACCAATGGGGAGTCCGAACCTATCAGATGCAAAAGGTTTCATTCCGATCGGTCTATTCAGCTAGGCGTAATCGGCGAACATACATAGAAAAAAAAAAAAATATACTAATCGAATTGAGTAACCTCCTCCTTTTTCGAAGTCGGTTCAAAAATGTATACAACTGTTTTTGTAGAACCCTTTAAGAGCTACATTTTCCGTTTGAAACTTTTTCTTCTGAAATCAATATTTTCGGAGATATTTAATAAAAATTGTCAAAAGAGCGTTTGAGAACTACTGAGGAGCAAATAAGATATTGTCGTTAAAAATTCCTTTCTTCCCTAATCCAGGGTAAGCCTTCATTAACATTTCAGCGCGATCAAAGATTTATATTTTTCGGAAATTCGTACATTTAAATTCCCTACTTTGCACATCTTTTATTTACAATAAAACTTCAACGAATTATAAATCATAGAAATTACGTGATATCACAATTTATAAAATAGTATGGTCGTCAAAAGGTCGAAATTTTTCGCGACGAATTAAAGGTATAGAAATACGTTACAGTGTGTGTGTATAGGTAGAGGTGGCAGAGGACCTTACGGTCGGTTCGCATGAGCGGAATCTTTGATGCGCAGCTGACACGTAATTTCCTCACCTTCTTCCTTCATTCTCGCCGTGTAAACCCAGGAAACGGAGTAAGTTTCGACGAAGGGATCCGATCACAGGCGTCTCGTCGTTTGAACTTGTTCCTTTCACCGTGGAATCGACGAATTCCTCTTGGATTTCGTCTCGGCGGTGACGTGAAAAAGGGAACGACTGTCGAGCACTCAAACCAGTCTACAACTTCGGAGATCACCATAGTAATCGCACCTGTAATGAAAAATAATTATGGATACTGATAGTTAATAAGGTTTTTGTACAAGGTTTTGGTTACTTGTTTACAAAACTTCCAATAACAGTGATATCGTTCAAAATAATGATATTTTCTAACAGCATTGATGCAGAATGTGGTTCAGAAAATCGTGCAAAAATTAATACCTAATATTTTGCCACAAATTTATAATTATTATATTATTCTATATGAAAGTTCGAATAGTATGCGTGGGTACAGAGACACCATGAATATACTTCTTTAGCATATTTTTAGAAATTTCTATTAATCTTTTAATATAAAAATAATGAAAAATATAGGATATTAGCCGATATTTAGCAAACTGCATTTTTGAAAATGTCCCACTTACTCACTATCAGGCATTTACACGAGGATTAGTCAAAAATTAAAAACTTACAATTTTTAGGTAATAATATATTAAAACTAACAAGGGAAGGCACGCAAGTGTCCCCCTTCGATTTTGATGAAACTTCGTAGGTTTGTTAAGCAGGCAAAAATAAGGGACACGTATTTTTTGTTATCGGCTGAGACGCGGGTTTAAGGGGTGAAACGAGCCCTTAAAGTTTCGACCCCTTTTGGCTATCTCGAAAACCATACGAGATACATTAAAACTTCTAATAGAAAAGTTGTATGGTTTCTTGCGTATAATAACAGGATATTAACCAATTTTGCAAAATACAATTTGTTTATAACAAAAAAAATTTTCATAACCTTATTTTACAATTTATTCAAATTTGTATAATAACAAAAAGTGTAGAGAATTTTATTACAAATCCATTGGTATATATATATACAATATTGCCTCCTACAATTCCTCAGATTTTTATCATAAAAGTTCGCGCGCGCGCCCGCTGACGCTCCGCACTATACTAAATCGGATGAAGTCGGACGATATTACACTGTCAGTCAACATTATTTATAAGCATAAATGAGAAACAATTACATTTGCGTTGTAATTAACATTTTTCGTTAAAGCACAGAGGTATTCTATATGTTAATTTTATTAGGTAATGAATAGTTCAAATACGTTAAGGAACATAATCACGACAATGGTAGTATTGCTCGAAGAAATGATTCAAACGGTTTTCGATGCACCGTGCACATAAAATAATTGCTGCGTCACTACATATGTGGCATAGTGGTTCATTATGTGATGCATAGCAAAATACGGGATTTTGAAAATGAGGTCTTGACGATATGTATCTACTTTATACCATGGAGTATTTGAACCTCGATTACAGCAGACCATGTTCAAGGCGATAAATATTTTTGTTATGGCATCGACATCCCGAAAACTTACAAAAGAAAATTTTAAAACCTGGTTAACAGAAGTTTATTCTCCAAATACAAACAACAAAACAGCTCTATTATTAGATTCTTGGAGCGCGCATTGTTGTCGTAGGATTGACGATGCTATTCCGATAAATAAAGAAATAATGTTATTTATGATTCTAACTGGAACTACAAAATATTTACAACTATTATACGTGTACGGATTTCGCGTATGGAAATATTTTGTTTGTCGCTTTTCGGACATAGTTGTTATATTGCAATATGACATTTTCTCCACACACGAGATAGCATTCTACAACTACAATGACTTGTTCATAATCAGTTTTCTTCACCACGATTTGAAAATTTCATTTTATGATATAAAAGTGGATTCATATCGTCAAAACCACCTCATTTTCCAAATACAGTAGAATTTTGCTATGCATCACATAATGAACCACTATGCCACATACATATGCCGTGACGTACCTATTATTACATATACTTAATGTCGGAAACCGTTGTGTTTGAAACATTTTTTCGAAGAATACCATTATTGCCACGATTATGTTCCCTAACTTATTCAATCTATTAGTTACCTATAAAATTTACATATACATAGAATACCTATGTACTTTAACAATAAATGTTTCGTAATACAAATTTAATAAAATTAACAGTTATGTATAATGCAAATATAATTGTTTTTTATTTATGCTTAAAAATGACGTTGACTGGTAGTGTAATATCGTCCGATATGATTCGGTTTAGTATCATGCGGGCGCGCGCGCGAACCTTTATGATAAAAATCTGAGGAATTGTAGGAGGCAATATTGTATATATATATATACCAATGGATTTGTAATAAAATTCTCTACACTTTTTGTCATTATACAAATTTGAATAAATTGTAAAATAAGGTTATGAAAAATTTTTTTGTTATAAACAAATTGTATTTTGCAAAATTGGTTAACATCCTGTTATTATACGCAAGAAACCATACAACTTTTCTATTAGAAGTTTTAATGTATCTCGTATGGTTTTCGAGATAGTCAAAAGGGGTCGAAACTTTAAGGGCTCGTTTCACCCCTTAAACCCGCGTCTCAGCCGATAAAAAAAATACGTGTCCCTTATTTTTGTCTGCTTAACAAACCTACGAAGTTTCATCAAAATCGAAGGGGGACACTTGCGTGCCTTTCCTTGTAAGTCTTATTGTACTTAACATATTTATATGATTTAATCTGTCCTGAAATTTTTTTTTTTAATAATATTTCTTACGAGAAACGAATGCCCTTTTTATCATAACCGATATCCTAACCTTCAGTTGCTACCGTTTTCTTGCGAGTTAAATTTCAGAAATCTGATACAAAACATATCAATTATTCAGTACATTATTTAAAAATTCTAGAATTTTTTATCTTCAAAAATTGAGCTGCACACTGCAATGACCAAAAAAAATTCTATTATTTTTATTAACTTTATGTCCAAAAATTAGTAAACTTTCTGAAAATGTACCTTTAAAAAAAAGCAAAACAATTATTAAAGAATTTGATGGGATTTTTAATAAAAATTCATGAAGGTACATAATCCATTTGTCCTTTTGAATAGTTATACTGTCTTACTCTCAAACAATTACCCAAAATTCTGAACTGTTTTATCGTATACAATATAAATTTATATGCGATGGTCACCAATTTAATTTACAGCTTGATTAGTTCTGAAATTGAAAAGTTGTAATTTACGCTGTAACAACATAATTTTTGAAAAATACAGAATGTATTTTGAAATTTTCCCCGTACCTAAATATGATAATGCTCTAAATTATTACTTGTTTGGCGATGTTTCGAACAACTTATTTTTACATCAGAATCCTTAGTTTGTTTATTAATACCCCTTAACCCTTTCGCTACGGCAGGCCTGTTCGCCGAAGTACCGTCACTGAACAGAACGCTCGTACCCAAAAGTCGTGGCGTGGATGCCGCGTATATGCGGCGCCCGGACCCACAGGTCGTCGAGTGGATGCCGCATATATGCGGTGCTCGGCGCGAAAGGGTTAATAATGTCGATTTTTCTATCCATAGGACCTATATCTATGGAGTAAAAACAGTTTAGTAAACATAGGTAAATAATTCAACCTGCATCATAATTGACTCACTGACTTCTATCACATGTGATATTTACCTTAGTGTTTATAAACTAGGTTTTAAATGTCTTTATTCAATTTTCCTATTACATCCTATGTGTCATTATTTAGTATTTGTTTAGGCCCGCTATTAAACTTTAGAATATAGTCTCATAGCAAGGGGTCAGACCTTCGATTAATTTCTTTATCTGTAGCAGCAATAACACCCAAGGAGTCGTTACATTCTATCGAGTATTTTAGTTTATTGCTTTTATATCTGATTGCCGAAAACCTTAAGTTTAGCAGTAGAGTCCGTTATTTCCAGTTTCTATTCACGTCAAGCTACAGCTTGGTTTTATTACTTACTATGGTTATTTTTTGGAAAAAACCCAGGCTCATCATATGTCACTCAAGCTTCCATTTCTATTTCATTTTGTACAGCCAATAGAAATTAAGAATTGTTTCCCTCACCCTTACTCTGTAAAAACTGTACGCGTGTACCGCGCTTTCATGTTCATAAGAAATATACATTCGTCTCTTAACATTCGCAACAGCAACAACTTGTATTAGTTTTGTATAGTCTCCAAGTTTGGAGTGGTCCTTCGAGTAAGGAAATAGTTACAAATTTTATAATAAAAACAAACCACGTGCAATATACAACAAGGCTCGAGCGAATTTATTTGAACCACGAGCGTTAACAGTATTATTTAGTTTGAAACAAGTATAAAGAATCTTATTGAAAATGTCAGCGTGTTACGCTAATAGAAATGCTTTAACTCACGTTATTGCATATTATAATTAGATAACTTTATAAATCGAAAAGTTCCCTTTCATACACTATTTCAATATCTTCATTAACATCCCTGTAAATTAAAAACATTTAGATGTTACGTACGCTCAACGTTTTTCTAGTTCCGAGCTGGTTGGTAGTACGTACACTGAGACCAACGCGAAGTAAGAATGTAGTCTACCTTAGCTTTCCCGCTGATCGCGATTTCCCTATCACACAGGAATTTTCTGGCCACTCGGGACCAACGCAAAGGAGATTTATCTCACGAAAACTACGTGTTAATCCTTTCTCACCGTTTTCACTACCACTCTTTTTCCGCCCATTTTTTGGGTATAAAAAGGGTTGTAGAGAAGACATGTCTGCCCAGTTAATTCTTGAACGTGTGGTTAAGAGGACCTTCTGTAGGAATTTTTAACGAGTCACTAACGCTAAGTCTAGTAGAATCTTTGAATAAGTCAGGGTCATCGTACCCCGGAATTGTGTGAACTCGTACAATGTTCTCTGTCTATTTACTGTGTTTTTGGTTAGGAGAGATAAGAACGGTAAATATGATGTTACGAAAAAACACGCATTACGCGAGCCAAAACGACTCTGCGAAGAAGTAATATTTCGACATAATTTCTTTTGCATACTACTCTCAGAAGTTTAATTTAGGTCGGTCCGCGGGCCGATTTTGGAAAAATGGGACGTGAAAAATTTTCTTCTATAAGAAATGTTAGTTTTCAGTGCATAAAATTGTTTTGGACAAAATTGCAAAATCGGCCCGTGGACCGACCTAGATTAAACTTTTGGCGTTTTGGCTCGCGTAATTCGATAAATCCGAACCGTTTGAATAACAACATGGCCGCTGGGATATCGCGCTGCTTGGTGCTGAGACTGGAATCAGGCCTGGCTATACGTACATACCATTAAAAAACAGTTTGCATCAAAACTAATAGATGACAACAATCGTATCATGATATTTTCTTTTCAAATTTATCATGTGCAAACACAAAATATTAATTCCAGAAATAATATATAATAAATTAGTTAGTTTTATGTTTTTTTAACAATTTGTCCGATCTTTTCTACGATATATAATTATTTCTTTTTAAATGGATAGGAAATTATAACGAACAATCAATGAAATTAACATACTAATAAGTTAACGAAGTGACACCATAAAAATAATAATAAAAAATGAAAAACGTAACATGGAAAAAACCAAGTCCAGCGGACTCGAACCTTCGACAAACAAGATGCAGAGATTACGAGGCAGGACTCCTGACCTATTAGCCAATTTTTTACTTGGAAAAGTGTCTTACGTTCCGACACATAACCGATTACGACGTAAAATTAATTAATAAATGAATTTTATTACTGTACCTAATATATCATTTTTATTGATTCTGAATGTATTTAAAATTACTTAAATTCCGGTTTTTAGCCTATATTGTTCTATTTAATTTCTACTTATTTGTTTAGACTTAATTCTAAGGTAAGGTTATACATGCAAATAATGTAGACGTAATTAATTGTAATGATTTATTGAAAAGTATTTGGCTGATACATTTGGGGCGTCGGGGATGCCCCGTCCCCGTCCTCGGTCCTTTCGACCGCCTCGTCCCTGTTGATTTTGTTGATGAGGGTGTGGCGGCGGCACTTCATTCGCCGCCCGCCGCAACGCGGCCGCCATCCTCCTTCTCCGTCGCCTGTTCATCTGCAATAAGATAAAAATAATGAGGTGTAAACATTTTTGGGTCTGGAGTTTCACATTTATACAATAGGTACTACAGTATTCTCTCCGTAAATGATAAAAAGATCTCTAGCGTAAATGTTAAAATTCTATCCTCACTACTGGGGGGATCCCCTTCGGAATCAGTCAAGAATGAAATACGATCAGTCGTCGAAATGACGAGGATCAAATATCGGTGAGACACATACTAATGCAAGCAAAGGAAAAGATTGTAACTTTCTTATTTCTTACTATTTTTTCGTGAAACTTTTATGTATTAGGACACCTCGTAGCCTTCCCCCACCCTCGGCCGGAGTCTCCGAATTCTATCGAAGTCTTCTTCGGCAGGACCTCCTCCGTCTCCACAGCCTCTCTTCTTCTATCGTAGGACCGAAGCGGGGAAGCGGCAGGGAATCGGCACTTTCCTTCGGCGTACTTACGTCTTTTCTCGCTGGGTTCTTTCCTCTTACTTCGCTGCCTCTCTTGGTCTATCGGAGGGTCCGAGCGGGGTAGCGGCAGAGCAGCGGCGTGTTCCCTCGACGCGCGTTGCTCCTTCGTTGACAGTGACGTCATTCTCTGGCGGTACATACAAAATAGTATAGCGGCAGATTTCGTTCTTACGATATTATACGCGCATCGTTCTCTCTCTAGACGGGGATTGACCACGACCTATGACCTGTCCGGTCTCCCAAGGCGGCTCCTTGTGACGGGTATAAAATACCACGTCACAACTTCCAAATACAATACTGTTGTGAAGCTACTGTAAAAATTTCAATTCAATCCATGCAATAGTCACCGAGAAATCCGTCCTCCCAGTATGAAGAAACTGATTTCGAGAAAAACGCGTTGGAAGTTTTATGAATATTTAGATCCTTAAATTCTCTGTTCACCGCTAATCTGCAATGCCTGTACTATACATTTGGCTATCCAGATCAGTGTTTGCCACCTTCTGTAGCTTTCTGGATACTTCTGTTTGTTTGGTAGGTAACAAGTAAACTTATTATTTTAAATGATAACAATAATACGAAAGCGATGAATTGCAACATACCGCGCGAGTACTCAGTGCGTGCTGTGTTGCGCTGCGGCAAAATTGATAATTGAACCATTTAAAATTTGTTTTCCACTATAGATCAAACGGCATTCTGTTTTTAAGACCCTAAAGTATTGTTTTAGCAAAGAAAAAAAAATGGACTTTCTGAAAATCCTAGAGTGATGTTACCCCTTAATGAGAAAAACGCGACGAGAAATTGTTATTCAACTTACAGGAGCCGGTGGTGGCAGTGGGCGCGGGGCGGGGGCCGGGGACGGGGTCAGGAGTGGCACCCCTGGTCCCCCCGTTGGCAACAACATCGCCGGGGGCGGCAGCGGTCCCGCCGGAAACGGTGGCGGTGGTGGCTGCGGCAGCTATCCTGGCCGCGCTGGCCACCATGCTCTCGGCGGCCACCATTCTGGTCGCGGTCTGTACAATTCGTCTGCATAAAAAATTCAATATAAATTTACAATGTTTCATCAGCTTTTGGCCTCCTACAAATACATGCAAAAGAATATTCTTACCATTTCCACCGAGTGGTTCCATTATTTTTTATTTTATTATTATTCTTGTTTTTCTTTTCTGAAAGAAGAGAAAGAGATTATTTAATTAATACGCTATGGAAAATGCCGTGATAAAGATTAAATGAAATAAGTGGAAGAATAAATAGAAATGTCGGAGACGTACTTACCGCTACTACGCTTTATGCAGAAATCGACACGCGAAGAAATCATCCCCATCACCTGGAATAAGGGAGGGACCCCAAAAAGAGAGGGAAAGACTCATCGACATACGATAAACATTGGGGACATTATACATGAAATTGTAAAACTTTTCTATTATTGACTTTTTTTACGTATAACTTTCACCAACATATTTGTAACATTGTTCTGATTAAAATGAGACTAAACACGGTGTAATTTGAATTATATTTACTGGCAATATCTTATTGTGGTAAAGTCATCGATGTACGCTCAACATTTGAAATGACAAATAAATATGTGCTGAATTACACCGTGTTTGGTCTCATTTTAATTTTATTTAAGTTTAATTTATTAATTAATTAATTTTATTTTATTTAAGTTTTATTTAAGAAAAATGAAAAAATAATTTTAAGGAAAAAAATACGCCGACTTCGAAATGCACTAAAAAGTGTAAAATAATTTCTATTTCCTAATGAAGTAATTTCTATTTCATTCAATCATACAATTACGTAACAGATATGAATGAAACCTATTTACTCGTTAGATAGTATATTAAATACATTTCAGCCTTTTCGGAGGCGGCGCAAAATTAAAAATACCTCAGTAAACGTTGCTGCCAATAACCAGTTGATTGTGGTATGACGTATTGGAAATTAATAAATCCTCAGAAAGAATATGAACCATTATAGATATATCTGGTAATATACGTAAAGGACCCCGCACAGATCTTATGGAAAATGGCTCCCGGTTAAATTAGCTGAATTTTTGATATGATGTAGTTCATGATGTCCTGATCAAAAGTTCCAATGGGCTCAAGGTCGTAAGTTGAATAGTTTCCGAGATATGGAGAGTCAAAAGTCAATAATAATTTCTTATTCGAAACTACCACGTTTGAGCATATCTGAGTGTAAGAAGCACTGTTGCGCACTGTCCATTTACTTGATCCCTTAAAACCCAATGGTAGTACTGTGGGCCCTTAAAAAATATGACCCTTTGACCCCCCGACGCTTTAACTCCCCTTCAGGAGTCAAAATAAAAAATCGCGCAAAAGGTAAAAAATGATTCTCTTCTTCTTTCATCGTATAAACATGAAGCACCGTCGGCATTAGCATTACTCAGTGTGCACCACGAGGAGGTTGCTCGATCGGATTTTGCACACTATGTGGCCCTAAAAAGGGCCGTTTTTGTAATTTTTTCTATTCCTCCGTTAGAATTTCAACATTTATACTCTCTTGATACTCTCTATTAGCGGCATCTCTGGTTGTATTTAGAAGACTGCCATCCGGATATTTAATATGCTTTTGGTGACAAGCTACTTAGCAATTATCCAAGCAGACAAGCTACTAGTATGGCGATAAGTAATGTCAGAAAATCATTAGAAGGAAGATTTGTTCTTGGAAACATTGGCGTTAAGGCTATTAGTAGAGAGGAGTTTATAAATCGCCATATAACACCCTTTGCAAATGAACTATTTAATAACGAACCTAACATTCCGAAAGGCATTGTTATATGTGATGCGACCTATGCTTACATTCACAAGAGTAGCAACTTTCGCGTCTTGAGACAATCTTACTCCCTTCACAAAGGAAGACATTTATTAAAGCCAACCATCATTTTGGCACCAGATGGATATATTTTATCTATTTTGGGTCCGTATTTCTCAGATTCATATAATAATGATGCCTCAGTACTCGTTAATGAATTCGAAAGAGATGCTCAAGATCTAGGTAACTGGTTCCAGACTGGCGATATTTTTCTCGTCGATAGAGGATATAGAGATTGTACACCTTTTTTAACGCGCTTAGGAATTGTTTATAAAATGCCTGCTCTTCTAGAAAGAGGTCAACGACAGTTACCTACTCTAAAAGCAGATGATACTCGGATTGTTACAAAAGTGAGGTGGATTGTTGGATCCAGAAACGGACATTTTAAAACAATCTTTAAAATGTTGGCTCAAACGTTTAACGTGCAGAATGCTAAACATATTGGAGATTATTATAGAATATGTGGTGCTATCACTAATAGGTATCATCTTCCTATCCATATGCAAAGTGCAACGATTGAATTAGCCAGAAATATGCTTCGACGAAGGAACGACGTCAATGTTGTTCAGGCACGAGTGGAAGTGGACAATCTCCTATACCGAAACGCTCAGTAGCAGAGACTACATGATCATGTGCGCAGATTTCCTCAACTGGATATTGATTACTTGCGCGATTTGACTATTGGTGTATATCAGGTCAATCTCGCACCTTCTTATATTCAAGATAACCTGCAAAGGGACGATGACGAATTACAGATTGACACTGCGTTGGTATATAACAACCTTATAAGACTCAGAATTTATTCACGATTTCGGAATCGTACGAAACATCAAGTCTTTATTTCTTACATTCCGGAAAATGAACTGGAGCTAGAAGACGACATAATAAATGGTTACTACTGCACCTGTCAATCCGGTGCCAGAACATTAGGTACATGCGCACATGTTGCAAGTGTTTTATTGGTATTTAGAATTTGCTCGTCACCAAAGGCATATTAAATGTCCGGATGGCAGTCTTCTAAATACGACCAGAGATGCCGCTAATAGAGAGTATCAAGAGAGTTGCTACGCGGTATTTCGCGGCTAGCTCGGTAGTTGCCCGCGAACCCCACCTCGCCCGCGAATTCTCGAAACGGCCCTTCTGACCTAACCCGCGACCACGACCGTTGTGACGCCTCCGCGGATTCGCGAACGAGTAGCACTTCGGCGCCCGATTCGAATCCGTTCGATATCGCTTTGATTTCTTGTTTGATTGGGCGCCAGACGCGTTTCCGCGTCGCGATAAGGAACTCTAACGCGAGCGACTCGAATCGGTGGCGGAACGGCTCGGCAGCTCAGTATCCGTACGCGATGGTAGAGTGGCGTGATTCTTAAAGGGTAAGGAGGCTAGACGCGGAGGCGGATTTGATAGAATATTCCGGGATAATTCGTAAGAGACCTCGACTCAGCAGTATTTAGTAAAAGCAGCGCTGTTTATTGTAAATCTAATTGCTAACGTGTTAGCAATTCTCAACCTAAATTTCAACCAGTTTGTATTATCGTTATAATTCACTAACACCTACTTCGCGGCGTGCTATCGAGTTATATGTATAGAAAAAAAAATAGCTTTACAAGCTTTGCCTATGTTCGACTGTCCAAAGGTTGACATGTTCAAGAAAATCTTTTAATTTTGCGCCGCCTCCGAAAAGGTTGAAATGTATTTAATATACTACCTAACGAGTAAATAGGTTTCATTCATATCTGTTACGTAATTGTATGATTGAATGAAATAGAAATTACTTCATTAGGAAATAGAAATTATTTTATACTTTTTAGTGCATTTCGAAGTCGGTGTATTTTTTTTCTGAAAATTATTTTTTTTATTCTAGTTATTGCATGATTTAAAAGCGCAATATTATGTTTATAGCCATCTTCTTTCGTAAAGTCTTTTTGCCGGATGGATTGCTGGACAACTTTTCTGAGACGGGCGTCAATCATAGAAGAATATATTGTACCCAACATTAACCCTATCGTAATAGGTCTCCAGTTTTTGACATCTCTCGTGTCTTTTCCTTGTTTGGGTATAAGAGTTGTTCTATTGTATCTCCATTGCTCCGGGTAATGGTCGGACAACATTAGCAAGTTAATAAATAATTCTTGACGCCATCAGGTCCAGGTGCTGAATCAGCCTTCATCTTTCTCATTTTTACGTTAATATCCATCGCCGATATTGGGATGTAAAGCTCTTCAATGGGTATACTTGCTTGTCTACTAGAGCCCGGAATCTGAGGAAACCCGTCACAGCTACTAGTAGTACACCATAGCTCTTCATATAATACATTTATATGAACGGCGCCGCCGTTCCCTATTCTAACACCCTACCAGATAGACAGCAGGTCTCGGTCAAGTGGGTAGGAAACATACTAGCTGCGGACCAGGGTATTGTTGTTACAATAGATTATCTTTGACGAGGCTTATGCCAGATTCGGATTGCGTTATACGCAACAGACGTAGGAAGAAAACGCGGAAGATCTTACAAGCTAACGCGGAACATGGCGGGCAATGTTTTTAAACACGGAGGGTCTTACAAGCTAACGCGGAATACGGAGGGTAATGTTTTTGAATCCGGAGGGTTCTTACAAACTAACGCGTAATACGGTGGGCAATGTTTTTAAACGTGGAGGGTTCTTACAAACTAACGCAGGGTATCTTACGGACGCAATGTTTGTTCATCACTAACGCGGTTTTCACCGTCTCTTAATCGCGGTCTGTTTGCCGTCTTTTAACGCGGATTGCACTGTCTTTTCACACGCGGAGGGTTTTCACACTTACACACTTACATACTATTACTGAATTCGCTTAGGTCCAAAGTACGGTGGAACACCCGCAGATCCACCGGGTCCTCTTCGGAGTGGGCAATGGTAAATGACGGTCCTCCGGCTGCGGCGGGGGCTGGTCCTGGGGCTGGTTTTGGGGCCTTGGCCTGAATCCGGATCCGCCTGGCGTTCACCCTCTTTATCGAGAGGGTGACGCCGTTCGGCAGCGTCTGCTTCACTGGTCCGCGCTTGGTGAGGCGAGGCAAATCTATAAAGATTTCGTCCTCGGATTCCTCACCTTCCTTGGGTGCGACGGTGTCTGGTGGTCGTGGAATTCTCCGGACTTTCTCGGTCTGGACTGCTCTGCTTTCGACGGGACGTTCCACCGTCTGTACCGCTCGAGCGTCCCTTCGCCGCTTTTCGGTTTGAACACCTCTATTGAGGCGAAGGGGCCGCACAGTGGTCCAAATCGAGAAATTCAATGACATTTTGGTGTAGCTTTTAAACCGTACGTGATATCATCACACAATTTGAACCAGATAATGTAGAGATACTAGGCTATTAATAAGTAAAAAAAAAACTGTATCATAATTGTTGTTGTTGTTGTTGTTGTTGTTATTATTATTATTATTATTATTATATTGTATTGTATTGTATTATAATAATCACATATCTTTTTGTATAAAAATTCGTAATCATCCATATCTCTGTTACTATTTCTTAATATGAAATATAAATCTCTATTTTTATGAATGTTTGGCATTTTTCCTAAATGAGTGAAAAGAAATCAATTTGAAAAAAATTGAAAAATTATTAAAAAAATTTGTATAATCTCTCTTTAAATATTTTTATACTTACCAGCAAAAAGTAAAATAAAGTGTAATAGATACAAAAAGAATAAAGTCCAGAACAAAATATAATAAAATTGGTAACTTAAAACACACACGCATATATGTATATATATAATAAAATAAAATTTGACAAATAATATAAAATACACAAAAAGCATAATATAAAATATACAATTAATAGCCACGGTTAATTATTGCTCGGAAATTTGTCTCTGAATATTTCGCTGATGCAGCTCGAATGGTACTGTTTTAACTGACTGCAGTCAGAAAATTGTAGCCTTAGTCGAAGTCTTCTCATTGTCAGAGTCATAGTATAAACATCTTAAGTGTGTTCATCTAAACAGTTCGTTCGAGGAACGAACTTATTGCGATGCAGGGATTCCATAGCGGATGCAAACGCATACGCGTAAAATGACATGCCACGCTCAACTTCAAATAGTGATAATTTCAACAGTGGCACGAGGGGGGAAACAGTTTTTATATGATTATAAAGAAGAAGATCTACTGAAAACACTCCAATTTGTTACATACTGGGACTCCTTGGGACTTGAAAGATCTGACCTGCTAATTGTAACGATTCTTAAGAATTTTCTTCGTTTCATTTAACGCTGTGTCCTAAAGGCACTATGTACAGTAACTATTAACGGAGGGCATATTTCTAATGTAGAAAGAATGCTCTTTATTAAGAAAAAAAAAATAAAGGCAAAATATTAAAATAGACCCTGAGAAAATCTTCAACAAAAAGACCCGATTTTTCGGGCGGACAATTGTACTTTTAAAATATCCAACTTTGAATGCTCATATCATTCAAAAGTGGTACTATATTTTCTTAATTTTTTCATTTTCGACATCAGTGGACATTTAGGAATCAATGTGTACCAGGTAGGTATTCATATTAGAAAGTTGATTTTTTCATGAAATGTCACTGAATTTCTCGATTTGGACCACTGTGGGCCGGTGCGCTGCTCCTACGTCCATAGGAACGGGTTTCCCGGGCGGCCTCCTTGGTCGTGGTGCTTCGGCGTGCGGTTGTTGTTCGATCGGCTGCGTCTCCGTTTGTACGCCTCTGTTGAGACGGAGGGGCCGGTGAGCCACATCTGCTGCGGCGGGAGCGGGCTGCCTGGCCTGCGGTGTGTCGCCTTGTGGTCGTCTCTTGGCTGGCTGCCGTTTTTCACCGGGTGATGGACCTTCGGCCGCGGCTGGACGCTTTCGGGCGGGCGGTCTCCTCCTCGGCTGGCTTGTTCCGGGTGTTTCCGGGAGAAGGATCGGCATTCCTGATGTGCCGGGTGCCTCGCTTCGGCCGAGCGCCGGTAGACCCACGGTTGCTTGACTCTTTGGTCTGCGCGGTGGCGACGGAGGTGGTGTCGGCAGTACGGTCGCTTGTCGTATCTGCTCGGCGGTGGTGGTGACCATGCTCAGATCCGCTCCGGTCGTCGGTCGGTGGGCGGGTGGCCGCAATTTGGGCGGTGGTCCTCGGCGTGTCAGTGGCTCCGTAGCAATCCGGATCAGCCACTGTCCGACCTGGACAGCCCGTATGCTGAGTCTCGCTTCGGGAGGGCGATGGTCCTGGCTGCTGCTGTCTAGTGGCACCGGGTCTTCTGCTGGCTGGTGGCACTTCATATTGCTCCTGTAGCTCGCTGAAGACTGAATACCTGTTGCTCGCCGGCCCGTCTTTTATAGCGGCCGGCTCGGTGGTAGGGCAAGGCATTAGGTCCTGTAGATGCGCGCGCCGCAGACGGCCGCGCGGCCCCTGTAGCAGGACTACTATAGGCCCAAGGAACTTTGTAACCCGGTATGGTCCAGCGTATTTAAGGGCTAGCTTGGCGTTGAACTTCTTTTCTGCGGAGGAGAGCGGGTATACCTTCTGCATTACCATATCCCCTACGGCCGGAGCGGAGCTTCTTCGGTGGCGGTTGTAGTATTTACTTTGGCGGACGTAGAATCCTGCCAACGCTCTTCGCGCCAACGTTATTGCCTGTTTTAGCTAGTCGATGGCCTCTTGTCGGGGCTGGACCTCGGTTGGCGGGCAGGTGGCTGGTTCCTCGGGTGCACGGAGTTCTCTGCCATAGTTTAAAAACGCCGGAGTGTATCCCGTTGAGTCGTAACGGGCAGTGGTGTATGCGAAGCTTATTTCGGCAATCCACTGGTCCCTAGTGCGGTGGTCCTCCTTCGCGTACTGTGCAATCATGGTTTTGATCACGCGGTTGGTTCTCTCAACGGGGTTGCACTGGGGAGTGTAGGATGGCGTCTTCCGGTGCTGGATGCCACACTTCTGCAGCAAGGTCGTGAATTCTCGGCTCTCGAACAGGCGGCCATTGTCGGTGATGACACAATGTGGGCAGCCGTGACGTAACACTATCTTCTCCCGCAAGGCTCTTGTGACGGCTGGTGCGGTGGCCTGGCGGAGAGGATGTAGTTCTACCCACTTTGAGAATTTATCCTGCATTACTAGCAGTACGGTGTGTCCCTTTGTTGAGCGGGGAAGTGATCCTACTAAGTCAATCGAAACCACGACCCATGGATCCTCGACTGGAGTGGTCTTCATCTTGCCCGCTGGAGCTCTCTGCAGCGTCTTGTACTCTTGGCAGCTTTGACAGTTCCAAACATGGCGAGCAGCATCCCGGAACATGCCTGGCCAGTAGTAGCGCTGGGCTAAGCGAGCAATGGTCTTGCTTATCCCCAGATGTCCGGTGGTGGGTGCATCGTGAATAGCCCTGAGGATGGCCTCTCATTCGGTCTTGGGGACGCATAGTTTCCAATCCTGATCGGGGCGGAGGCCCGTGTGCTCCGGGAAATACCGATACAGTCGCTTGTCCTGCCAGCGGTACTCAGGATGCTGCTCCGAGTTGCTGCGTACGGCTTGGCTGGTTCTGCTGTACCATGAGTCTGGCGGGATGTTCTCGATGGCATCCGCTTCTTCCGACTGTTTCACGGCTTGCTCCTCCGGGAGTTCGCGCCTCAGTTATCGCGTTACAATATTTTTCTATTTCATTTGCCCTTGCATTAGAGAGCTGGGAGCCATCTTCATGGCACACCGTGATGTCAGCGATAAAGACCTTGTTCTGATTATGTATGATCAGGTCAGGCTTCAGGGTGCCAGCGCCAGGGCAGCTAAGTGTGTGTTCTCTAGTAATAATACTCGACGATGAGCTATTAAGAATTTTATCGAAAATAAATTTACATATTTCGTCGTGCCGCTTTATGCTGAGACCTTTTGTATATATGCATTGACCTATGATGTGTCCAAGAGTGTCCGGTACGACCTTGCAATGCCGGCAAAGAACTGCGTAAGACTTTATTGCTCTGTTAAGGGAGACTTTGTCTGCTGCCACATTGGCGCGCATTTTTAGAGTAGTAATATACCGACTCGGTTTTAAAAGAGTTGGGCTGTATAGCCACTCGTTCCCCACTTTGTCGTCAAGGAAAGATTTAACACCTTTTGCTTGAGATGAAAGGTTCGCCCAGATCCTCGCTTCGGCTCTTTTGAAGTTTATTTTAAAATCATCCATAGCCTTAACATTAAGTGAGGACCAGGCAATATTAGCTCTAGCTACTAATTTAATAGCCCTTCTTTTGATAGAAGATTCGTGCGCTAATTCTAGGATTGCTGGGTCGGAGCTATTAAGAAATCTAAGGCAAGCTTTGAGGGCCGCTGATATAATGGTTCTCTCAAGTTTAGGGAACCCTCAGCGGCTTCGCTGATATAGAGTCTAAGTTCTTTTTATTCGGCGACGCGGTCGCGCTTAGCTAAGTAACTTAAACTGAGTTAATCTCGCAGAGACGTTCTTTAGCGATTATGTTCACGTGAGTATTCGAAAACCAGTAGTGCGCCCAAGGGTTTCACGCTCTTATATGTAATTGCCTGGATTTCGTGATTGGAGAATTCAATTTTTCTCCGTTGCGGCAGTTCGAGGATCTAAACAAAGAGCGAAGTTCCGCGGATCGCCTGATTGGCTTAGCTGTTGCCGTCCGCCGGTTTGACGGTTGGAGTCGCGACAACAGCTAGGCTAGAAAAACAAGACACCGCCAACGACTTTTGCTGATGTTGTGGAACGGTGACTAGAAAAAGTGTATTTTTCGCGGTTCTAACGGTTTGCTTTTACCTCTTTGTTTGGATTCTCGAACAATTGGGTTGGGTACACTGATAGTCTATGACTTCAGTTCCAAAAGGTACAGTTGCCCAGATCATCTACCTGCATTGGTATTTTAGTAGGGAATTGACTTTCGTTCAAGCAATACCTAGCGCGCAAATCCAGCAAGAATAGACTTCATTAGAAAAATTTGTAACTCAGTCCCCAGTGCATCAATTTTGATTTTGCAAAATGGAAAACACAGCTAAAGGTATGTAGAATTCATAGACACATTACAAGGTCAACACTTACAAAGTATAATACAACAATTGAACAACGCTTTTCAATAAAAATTCAAGTAAGTGACGACTTCGGTATTTATAAAAAAAGGGAAAAGTTTATGAGTTAGATGGAGTTGGGCCAAACAACCAATTGTCATATTTAGTTAAGACTACAACGCATCAGAATTAACAAAAAAATGCTGGCCATATCTGCCCCTCGAGTCTTAATGAACGTTTGAAAATGTAAATACTTGTGTTTGTCGCTGATTCATGCGTGTTCGCCTCTCTCTTTCTCTTTTTCTCCCTGTCATACAATTAGTCATTCGCTTACTATTTTTGTCTCCTTTTTTTTCATACCTACATAGAAATTACAAATAGGGGAGAGGCCAACATTCAGGTATACGTGATCCCCGGGCACATAATACTGAAGTAGAATTAAGCAAATAAATGTTGAGTTTAAGAATATTCAGAATCAGTTTTTTTCATAACTTTTTACGAATATTGATATGGACGCCGCGGGATTATTATAAGTATTGTTAAAAAAAGTATAATATAAATCGGTCTATAGAATTTAACATTATAAATAAAAGATGTATTGATATGTTTGCGCGTGCGTCTATAATTACATTGTTGCTGGAAAGATTAAATTTGTTTAAAATATAGTTTAGTATAATATTTATATTTATATTTCAGTTTCTGAAGAAATTACTCTATCAAAGAAACAAATATTCATTGCACTGAAAAGTAATTTGAATGGAACACAAAGTAATTTAATAAACGTAATTAATTATTTTTTTCGTAATTTTGTCTTTAATTTGTAACCTCGAAAACCACTTTCAGCCTTTTGTTTTTTTTTTAATACTGAACGTCCATATTGAATTTGCCATTTTGTTTTTCGTAATTTTGACGTTTGATTTGTAATGACTGACCTCGAAAACCCCTAAATACGAAGTTTCATTAAAATTGAAATACGCATTCATATTTTGGCTAGCTTTTTGCGATTTGGGACTACTGTGCGACGTCCCGGAAGAAGGCTAAGCCCCTTTCATCAGGCGAATTCAGAAACCCGGCGGACGCTAAGAGGCGACTGCTAGAGGCGCACCGTAAAGAAGCTGATTCAAAGGCGGAGAGGGCGGTCTTTCACTTCGACGTTGACCCGCGACCACCTAGCCGGGGCTCGCTCCCGTTGGCGGAAGTCGACGACATAGCCAGACAGTTGGACGGGCGCACCGGCTCTGAAATCGTGGCCGACGTACTCGAGTATGGGCGCTTGCTCGAGAAGGTAGCTGCGAATTCTAAGAATTTGAAGGGCACGTACGTGCGCGCGGTTCGGGAGTCCTTTCGTTACCTTTTAGCGGCTTTGATGCACACGTATAGGCGTGCTCAAACTACGGGGGATACGACTCAGTTGGAGAGGGAGAATATCCTTCTTCAACAGAAGCTCTGGAAGAGGGACCAGGAGCTAGATGCGATGAGGAGGGATATGAAAACCCATCGTCGCGAGATGGACGACCTCAGATCGTACATCGGAGGCGCTGTTGAGGTGCGTCCTGAGGTTGTTGAGCCGACACACAGGCGGACTCCTTCAGTGTCGGAGTCCATGGAAACTTGCGAATGTCCTCCCCCTTGCGTGTCGGAGGTGGTCTCCCTTCCGCAAGTACGTGAAGAGGTCGTTGAGTCGCCCTCGATTATGGGACCTCCATCCACTCCATTACCATCTAACGAGTGGGATATGGAGCGCTTCGTCGAGAAGAAAATGGTGGTGCTGCAGGAGAGGCTGCTGCCAGCCTCGCTTCTAAGCCCGCCGCTGAGCGCTGGTCAGCAGAGAGGGGCGCGGCCACGTCCAGTTGCTCCAGCGACTCCTTCTGCTCCGCCCAAGAGGGCCAAGACATCGAGAGCGAGGGCGACATTGGCCACAGGTGCGGCGAAGGGTGCTGCATCCAGAACTCCACAACCTGCTGTAGGGAGGCAAAACCCGCCCACTCCGCCCTGTCCGGCTCGTCCGGCTCCTCCGCCGCCGCCACCTGTATCGACTACTGAGACCTGGTCGATGGTGGTTGGACGTAGGGCAAAAAGGGCAGCGAAAAAGGCTGCTGCACCTGTTCCAGTCCCACAGAGAAGATCGGTGGCTGTTAAAGCACCGCCAGTTACCCAGAGGCAGAAGCAGCAGGCTCCCAAGCGGCCTCCTCGTCCTCCTAGGACCGCCGCGGTGTCCATCACAAGGCACCGGGCGGATCCAAATCATACGTGGATGTGACGAAGGAGGCCCAGGAGAAAATTAAGTTGGCGGAAATTGGGATCGATGTCGTCCGTTATAGGCAAGCTTTAACGGGCGGCATGATTTTAGAGATACCTGGGGAAGGCGGCTCGGTCAAGGCTGATAACTTGGCCTGCCGTCTCAGAACGCTCTTCGAGGGGCCGGATGTCCAGGTTGCCAGGTCAATGAAGTGCGGCGAATGCCGTATTGTTGGCTTGGATGCATCCGTCACCACGAAAGAAGTGGTGGACGCAATTGTTGCAGCTACTGGCTGCGGCACGGGAGACATCCGGGCAGGTAAAGTTCGGATGTCCCCCTCTGGGTTGGGGACTGTTTGGGTTCGTTGCCCCCTTGCGGCGTTAAATAAGATTGTAGCCGCAAGGAGGATTCGAGTTGGTTGGCTGTCGGTTAGGGTGGAAGCCCTGCCGACAAGGCCACTTTAGTGTTACCGCTGCCTAGATGCTGGTCATGTCAGGCAGCGGTGCACTGGACACGACGACAGGTCAAACCGGTGTTACAGGTGTCGTGAGACCGGTCACTGTGCGGGACAGTGCACAGCGGCTCCTCGTTGTTCATTGTGTTCGGATTTAGGGAGGCCGGCAGGACATAGACTGGGTGCCAAATCTTGCGCTCAATCTTCCCGCCGCAGAGGTAGGCAGCTTCGCAAGGAGCAGGCAGCTGTAGTTGAACCAGCAAAGTTTACTGCCCCTTCGGCAGTCGCAGATGTGCCTGCAAGTGGCCAGGGAGGAGAAGCCTTGGAGGGGGCAATGGAAATCGAGAAATAATGCCCCCTAAGGGCTGTCTCCTCCAGGCCAATCTGAACCACTCGGCTAGGGCTCAGGACCTTTTTGTCCATACCCTGGCCGAGTGGCAGGGAGGGTTGGCTGTGGCCGCAGAGCCTTATAGAGTCCCCGAACATCCGCACTGGTTTGGGGACGATGTGGGCTCCGTGGCAGTCGCGTGGTCCACCTTGTCCGGATCCTCGGTCTGCAAATTGATCACTCGCGGCCGAGGATTCGTGGCTGTGAATTGGGACGGAACCGCGGTGGTGGGAATTTATGCACCGCCCAGCTGGACCCTCGCAAGATTTGAGGAGTTTTTGGACTGGTTGCCAGCGTGTATTGCGCGCAGTCTTCCCCGTCCGCTCCTGGTGCTGGGAGACTTCAACTCCAAGGCTGAAGCCTGAGGTCTCCCCGCACCGACGCGAGGGGTGAGGCGGTGCTCGATTGGGCGGCGGCGAACGGTCTCCGGCTGTTGAACCGGGGTACCGTGAGCATGTGCGTGCGTCCGCAGGGAGAGTCCATCGTCGACCTTTCATGCGCGACGCCCTCTGCGGCGCAGCGCGTGTCCGGTTGGAGGGTGGCGAAGGAGGTGGAAACTTTAAGTGACCATCTCTATATCCGAATGGATATCTCCGCCACCTGTCGCCGCCTAAGAGCCGCACCACCGCAGAGATGGGCGCTTAGCGTTTAGACGAGGACGCCCTGATGGTTGCGTCCCTCGCCGCGGCCTGGCCGGAATTTCCGGCTGAGCCGGTTGCCGATGTGGAAAAGGAGGCCGACTGGTTCCGGGGTGCGTTAACAGCGATCTGTGACGCTTCCATGCCCCGGGTTGGCGGCTTCCGCCGGCGGGCTGCATACTGGTAGATGGGCGAAATTGCGCAAATGCGTAGAGAGTGCTATCACGCCCGTTGCCAGTACCAGCGCTCCTGCCGAAGGCGGCAACGCGATGCGGGGAGGGACGAGATCCTGTACGGGACGTATTGCACGCTTGCGGTGTTCCTTCAGGCAGCCATCAGGGAGGCCAAATCCCAGGCGTATAACGAGTTCCTCCTCTCCTTGAAGAAGGATGCGTGGGGACGCCCATATAAAATGGTCATGGGTAAGCTTCGACCATGGGCGTCCCCACTTACGGAGAGTTTAGATTTTTAAATTCTTGGCGGAGGTGGTGGATACCCTGTTTCCCAGGGATGAGGAGCCACCGCCTCCTGCCTCGTCGGACCCGATTATCTGGTCTGACGGCATGGGGGTCACGGAGGAGGAACTTGCGGCGGGTATTGCACGCATGGCGGCCCGAAACACAGCTCCGGGCCCCGATGACATACCCGGCCGCGTCTGGGCAAAGCCCTTGAGCGTCCTCGGGCCCCAACTGCGGCGGCTGTTTGACAGTTGCCTGCAGTCGGGGCGGTTTCCGTTCCAATGGAAGGTGGGAAGGATGGTCTTGATCGGGAAACCCGCTGATTCTCCCTCCCCGTTCCGGCCTATAGTGCTCCTGGATGAGGTGGGCAAGTTATTCGAGAGAATTCTCGTTACCCGGCTCTCCAGGCACTTGTCCTGCAGTGGTCCCGATTTGGCCGACTGCCAGTATGTCTTCCGCGAGGGTCGCAGTACTATCGACGCGATTCATCGCGTGCGATCACTCGCGGATTCGGCCTCCTCCCAGGGTGGGGTAGCACTTGGTGTCTCTTTAGACATCAAGAATGCTTTCAATACCCTGCCCTGGGGGAGGATTAGGGAGGCCCTCGACTACCATGAGGTGCCTCCCTATCTTCTTTTTTTGTTTAGGAAGACAGAAATCCAGTTTACAGACATCTGGGAAGATAACCCAGATAGTGTGGAAAGACTCACGCTTCCAGCACCTCTAGAAGAGGGACGGTTTCCACGCATACCCACTAAAACTGTCTCTCGCCCCCGCCACAAGGGCGGGGGGTGGCAGCAACCCGGCAGGCTTTCCTGTCGTTGGATATAGCCCCCTGCGCTAGGCCATCGCTCACATGTTGTGGATGAAGGACTATCCCCCCCACCCCCTCGCGTGTGTGTTCCATGCGTGGAGAATGGATGCCCTTACTCAAAGGGTCTTGGCCCGAAGGGCTACGTCAGGGCCCAAGGGGAGGCTCCCGGGCATACGCACTGACCTCCAGCTTAACCCTTAAGTGCATAGGTGTCAAAAAATTCCGTAAATGCATAAGTGGGGTCCCTAATGGACCCCAGGTTAAAATATACTTAATTGAAAAAACAGAGGAATGACATATAAGGATCTTTATTGTAGAAGTAAAAACAAGTATTTTAATCTAAACATATAATTGGAAAGTCATAACAGAAAACAAAATTTTTAATTTTTATTATGGCAGACATTGCATACAAAACCTTCAACCTTTCTGTGCGTTTCGCAAACAAACTTATTACAAAACTTGCAGATAATGCGCGATTTTTTGTCCTCTGTTCTAGGACACAAGTAGCATCTTCCACGCTTTCTTAGGTTTGTTCCTTGTTGGTGACTAGATGGTGTAGATTGCTTTGGGAGGCGCGTTGGCTGTCGTGGCGGGAGGCGCGTTGGCTGTCGTGGCGAGCGCACGTGTTCGGGGGTCGCTCCGCGATAAATTACAATTTTGGTGGGAAAAAGTGGTTTAAGTGTGATAAATAATGTTGTGAAGTGAGGGGAGACCGTGGGGGAAGTGGGCGGTGAAATTTTGTGAAAATCGGAAGTGGAATAGTGAAGTTATAAATAAAAAACGAAATTTCGGTAATGGCGACCTCCACGCGACGCGAGGAAAAGCATGGGGTGCAAACCCATGAGTAATCGAAAGCGAGGAAACGAGTGTTTGGACCGACCGCGGAATAAAATAAATATGTGCGCGACTTAAATACGATTATTTTTATATATCGCGAGTGAAATAGTGCAATTTAAGGGTGAAAGCTGCCCTCGAAGAAGGGCTTGCGTGAACACGTGGTCGTGCGACATGTAGAAGTTGCGAGAGAAAGTCGTAGAAATTAGATTAATTAATTATAATGCAAATGTCATTAGGGATTTAGAGTGCGGGAAAGGGCGAATGAGGCATACTGAATGCACGCGGTGATTAGTTTTGGCTATTTTTGTATTTTCTTGATAGTAAATAAATAATGGCGTCGGTCAAGCATGCTTCGATATATCGTACGAACACGTGGGCATCTCCGCGCGAGGGAAAGCGTAGAGCGTAAAGGCCGGTTCGCAAACATCCAGCATGGCTGGGGAAGGGTCGCTGCAGGCGCATGGAGAGCCGCCCTTAAGGACGAAGCCTAAAGGCGAAGCGAAGGCACGCGGCAACAAGTAAGATGGCGGAGGAAGGATCGCCGCAAACGCTTGGAGAGCTGCCTTCAGGGACGAAGCCTATGGGCGAAGCGGAGGCACGCGGCAACAAGCAAGATGGCGGAGACATGGCGCGTTTTTCAAATGGTAAGCGGATTGGCTGAAGCAAGAAGACAGGGAGGAGGAAAAGAGGAAGAGGCGAGACGACACGGAACGAAGTGAAGGAAGGAAGAAATAAATTGATTAATTAATTAATAAATAAATGAAGTGAAGTGAATGAGATTAATAATAATAATAATAATAATAATAATTAATTAGTTCGTAATTAATGAATAAATTATTATAAATAGTGAAGTGATTAGTAGGTTAATAAATTAATAAATAATAAATAATAAATAATTAACAGATAGGCATCTAACTCGGTGTAGTGTTAGGAAAGTGTTGTGAGAGTGCAGTGAAGTGCTAGGAGTGTTGCGGGTACAGGGGAATATACGTGACCACGTGCGCGAGTGCAGAGGAACAATGCAAAGCGGGAAAATGACGGAAAAGTGTTGGAAGAACTGTGGAAAACGCCCCAGCACTCTGGAAACTCCGAAGACACAACGATGGTGGAGAAAAGGGGCCGCATTAAGAATATCCAGAATATCCAGCATGGCGAGGGAAGGAACGCTGCAAACACTTGGAGAGCGGCCCTAAAGGGTGAAGCAAAAGGATGCAGCAATAAGCAAGACGGCGGAGGCACGGCGCGCTTTTCAAACGGCAAGAAGAGGGGAAGAAGCAAGAGGACAGCGAGAGGGAGAAGAGGAAGAGCAGGAGTAGAAGAAGCGGCGAAACAAAATAGACACGACCGATCAAACGACTCAAACCCGCAAGGGAGGAAACCGGTGTCAGCCTGGTCATAGCACCATTAGGGGGCACAAAACGGGGACCGACGGAGCGGTGGAGAGGAGGGAGAGAGGTTAAATTGAGCAGAGGATCCTTCTGATCAACTGTTGATTCAACTAGGGACCCAGTCGTCAGCCTGGTCATGGCACCATTAGGGGGCGACAATGGGGACCGAGTGGGATCGGCGGGAGAGAAGGAGAAAACAAGACACGATCGATCGAACGACTCAAACTTGCAAAGGAGGAATCCTGTGTCAGTCTGGTCATGGCACCATTAGGGGGCACAAAACGGGGACCGAGTGGGATCGGCGGTAGAGAAGAAGGAGAAAACAAGACACGATCGATCGAATTACTCAAACTTGCAAAGGAGGAAACCGGTGTCAGCCTGGTCAGAGCACCATTAGGGGGCACGAAACGGGGACCGACGGAGCGGGGGAGAGGAGGGAGAGAGGTCAAATCGAATTGAGCACCCTTTCGATCAACGGTTGATTCAGCAAGGAACCCAGTCGTCAGCCTGGTCATGGCACCATTAGAGGGCGACAACGGGGACCGAGTGGAATCGACAGGAGACAGGAAGGAGAAATTTTTACCGAGAGCAATGGGCTCATGTAGCGTTGTGGAAGAAGACTGGGGTGAAATAGGCAAACGCGGGGGAATTAAAACTAGAAATTACACTTAGGTGGGAAATGGTGGGGAGAGGTCGCGGTTTTTTGCCGTATGTTCGAGCCCACCGGGAGGCGGTGCCGAGGGGGCGTTACAAGGTCAGCTGGAGGTCAGCGCATTTTGCCCGGGAGCCTCCCCTAGATCTTGACGCAGCCCCTAGGACCAAAACCTTTTGGTTGAGAGCATCCATTCCCCACACATGGAACACATACGCGAGGGGTGGGGGGCGAGGGGGAGGGGGGTAGTCTTTCTTCCACAACTGCGAGCGATGGCCTAGTCCAGGTACACTATGCCTCATCCGATAAGGAAGCCTGGCGGGTTGCCGCCAACCCTCGCTTAGCGGGGGCGGGAGACAGTTTTAGTGAGTAGGACGTGGAAACCGCCCCTCTTCTAGGGGCGCCGGAAGCGGGAGTCTCACACTATCTGGGCTATCTTCCCAGATGTCCGTTACTAGGATTTCTGTCTTCCTAAATAATAAAAAAAAAAAAAAAAGATGGTGTAGATTGCTCCGTTTCAACTACACAATCCCTAAGTGCATCTTTCACATAGTTTGGCATATTCGGAATTTTAGCTCGGCTTTCCATATTTTTCTGTGCGAGCTGCTGTCCTAATTGCATAAAAAACATTCGACGCCTGCTTTGGCGACCGTTTAGCCAATCGGAATGCTTTATATCATACAAAATAAACGCATTATGCGCAGCAATATCTATAATGTTCATGAATAACCTATAACCTAGGGCCACCGCTTAGTTCTTCTGGCGCAAGAATATTCCCTTACTAGTTTATCGGCATTATCAACTGCTCCCATGGTTTTATTGTAATCCAATATCATAATAGGCTTATTATCATCTGCTTCGCTTACAATATCATCATCGTGTTGAGTGGACAGTAAATGAACCATCTTGCCTTTCTTTGGTATATATAAAACCATAGTTATGTCTTTAGTAAATGCAAACATTGAAGATTTCTCAGGTCTGGATTTTACGCTAATTTCAGCAGGTGTGTCAGGCTTATTCTTGCGCACAGTTCCTAACAGTGTCAATTTAGGTTCTAGCAAATATTTTGCCAAACCAACACTGGTAAAGAAGTTGTCCGTGGTTATACCTTGCCAACTGCCTTTATATGGTTGGGTGAGGTCTTTGACAACTCGAAGTCCCTGGTCTTTTTCCCTAACGTTGTCCAATCCTTTGCCAGTATATACTTGTAAATTACATATATAGCTTGTTTTCACATCAGCTGCTGCCCAGATCTTAATTCCGTATCTTGCTGGCTTTGACTTCATATATTGTCGGAAAGGGCACTTTCCTCTAAAGGCTACAAGTTGTTCATCAACCGTTAAATGTTCGTAAGGTACAAAATTCTTGATGCAACTTGCAACAAATAGCTCCCAAATTTGTCTTATTGCTGCAAGTTTGTCATGTGCTTTCCTCTCCGCACGGGTTGCTTTATCATCAAATCTTATGAATTTTGAAATTAATTCATATCTGTTTACAGACATGGAAGCTGTAAAAAAACTGCGTCGGATCGATGCATCCCTTGTCCACATTTCACGCGTAGATTTTCGTCGACATCGCAAGGCGCCTGCTTTGATGAGAATTGCTATAAAACAATCCAATTCCTCGATTTGCAATAATTTCCACTCATTGTCTGCATCAGGATGTTTTGCTTTCCAATCCGCATAGAATTTGACAGCCTCCTCATTTGTATGACGACAGATGACGTCTTTCATGTCAGGAGTTATAAAAAGGTTGAAAATTTCTAACATTGTGTCGGCAGCAGTGGCATAACGTGATAAGCCAGGCTTCGCATTTACGTAATTCTTATGAGATCGCTTAGATGTACGAAATGGACAACTAAACCATTTCATTCCTTATTTTGCTACATATTATGTACCTGAAGATGTATTGCCATTATCAGCATCTGGTTCCCAGTCTGAGTCTTCCTCGGAATTATCCTCCAAATTGTCCTCCGATTCCGACACTATTTCCACCAAAATCTCTGCATCGTCATCGACTTCAGAGTTATCGCCACCATATTCTACCTCACAGTCAGATTCACTAATACTTTCAGCTAATTTTTTTAGCTCTTCTTCTGTTCGATATTTATTTTTTTCCCAGTTAGCCATTTTGTGCAAAATCTCCAAAACATATATCTATGTTGTCAGAAAGAACTGTTCAGAATTGAAGTGCTGTGGTAACTGTCGAGAGGTCAAAGTCAGTTCTTTTACCAAAGGCAAGGATGCCTTCCCCACTCCGTGGCAAGTCATAATGGGTTTGCACCCCATGCTCGCGTCGCGTGGAGGTCGCCATTACCGAAATTTCGATTTTTATTTATAGATTTATTATTTCACCACCGATTTTTACAAAACTTCACCGCTCACTTCCCCCACGGTCTCCCCTCACTTCACAACATTATTTATCACACTTTAACCACTTTTTCCCACCAAAATTGAACTTTATCGCGGAGCGACCCCCGAACACGTGCGCTCGCCACGACAGCCAGCCGTGCTCTCATCCAAGTTAGTCTGCTCGTTAACTACCTGAGCATCGATCACTGGGGTAGTTCTTCCCATTGTGGCTATTATACCCAGTTTCCGTAGACCCTCATTCTTCTGGAAGGATGATTCCCTCTGGGCTTGGTACCCTTGTCGGTTTAAGTTCCGTGCTACATATGCTGCTACCGCGTCATGTCTTCACGCGGATCCCGTGGGTACGATGGCAGTGCTGAATGATGTGGTTCAAGGTTTCTTGCGCCGCACACCTGGCTCTACACCGTCTGTCAGTGTATCTTCCCTGGGTGCTCCTTGATCTGGTGGGAATTGCTTCGATCCTCGCCTTCACGCATTGTATGAAATCTCGCCCCCAAAGGATCCGAGTTTCATCAGCAATCCACTGATGTTGTTGTGGCATGGCACTTGATCTGCGAAGACCTTTCCCATCGACAGACTCGTAGGGTCGTTCAGCCCATCGTCTCTTCACGTCGTCGAGTTGCAGCATTGGGGTACGGTCTTTAAGGCGTCCCTCGCACTTGTCTATTTCTTCGTCCAGATAACGGTCCATTTCTTCGTCGCGAAGTTGGTCATGACGTCCCCGTAGCGATTTAAGTCTGCCCATTCGATGTAAGGGCGCCGTCCATCTTAGGGAAGGAATCCCTAAGCCACCGTCTTTTACTTCCGCGTGACAGTAGGCTGTGGGTACGTCATGCGGGAGGTTTAACCATTTCCGTACCGCCTGTCGCACTTGTACGTCGACTTTCCTAAGCGCGCTGATGGTAACGTCGCCCAGTGCAGGGTGGCAGTACACTCGTGGGATAAATCCGAACCTCAGTGCTAACAATCGCTGTTGCGGCTTGAGTGGCGCTTTCATTAACACGTTGAGTGCTACGTCAGTCCCTGGAGACTGACAATGAACTTTCCGTTTAGGCGGCGTCAGTCCCTAGGGACTGACAGTAGACTTTTCGTTTGGGCGGCGCGGATTTTAGGATTCGAATTCCGATAGAGTGTAGTATTCTTAGATTGTGGACACAGCATAAGAAAGCGCAGTAGGTTCACTCTGCCCAAAAGTGGCCTAATATTTATCACTCGCGCATGACCGAATCGCACAACCAGCAACATGGCGATGTTTTAGTTATGAGATTAAAGGTGCCGACACGGAGTGAACCTACTGTGCTTTCTTATACTGTGGTGTGGTGTTATACGTCATACAACCCATCCACTACGACGTGGAAAATCAAGCCGACCAAAGTCAACCAATCGCGGAAAACAGTTGGCCATGTACGAAACATTCGTACCGGCATCAATTACCTCTCGTTGCCGCCTGAGCGGAAAGTATAGCCAAATCAGCGCCGCACTCAACGTGTTAATTCTTCGAGACCTGAGCAGATGATCTCATGTGGTTTGAAGCGCTATCTTCCTTCAGGTGTAAATTTGATCCTGAGGTACTTGATCTCTTCACCACGGCCCAGCGTCCTCAGAATTCTCCCTTCGCAGTTGAACTTAGTCTGGGTGTCTACGGCGGTCTACTTGAATTTAGCGTTAGCCCTGATTCCAATGGTCAGGGACTTTCCGGCGTTGATGGTGAGTCTACAATTCTTCGGAAACTCCGTAGCGGTGTCGACGAGCCTCTGTAATCCTCTTGGAGTCGCTGCGAATAGGAAGAAGTCATCGGCGAATGCTGCGGCGTTTACATATTCGCCCCCCACTCTACATCCAATCTCTGGTGACAATTTCTTCAGTAGTTGGCTGATGACCATGTCGAAGATTATTCACGAGAGGTGGTCACCCTGCTTGACTCCATTTCCGCGGAGGATAGGTGCTGACCTCCACCCGTTCCCTTCCAGGACCGTTGTTCCGTCCTTGTAGGTGTTAATGACGTATTTAACGAACTCCTTCGGACATCCAACGGTGCGCATGACGTTCGTAAGTCCGATGTGCGAGACAGAGTCGAAGGCTTTTTGTACGTCGTGTAAGGCCATATAGATGTTCCTGAACCACTTATGGTGATACTTCAGAATCAGCTCCAGTAGAAAGGTGTTGTCTCTATATCCATCAGTGGGTCTAAACGCCCTTTGTCTGTCATCTATTTCGACAGATGCTGATGCCCTTGCAGCCAGTATCTTGTGGAGGCATCTGGTCATGCCTGATGGGATGGTGATTGGTCTGAAGTCACTTGGTTCTGTAGCATCCCTAACATTAGGCAGGAATACTGTTCTTGCAGCACGCAGATTCTTCAGTAGTCGTGTGCGGAACAGGATTGTCACGGACTGTTGACAACGGCTCAAGCACGTCAGCGCGGTGTGAACGCGAAAAAAAGGTTGACGATTGGTTTAAAGGGACGGAACACGGAACACGCAGAAACAGTCGCACATTACACTTAATTGCTTAGTTTATTGTCCAGAGCACACACACACACGTTCACTTACAAAGATTTTATACACATACAGCGATTCACAAAATTTAAAGGTCTTAGCAGACTGCAGCAGCGCAAGAAACAAAATGCGAAGCGCATATGATACAATACTCGCGATAGCACGAAGCGAAGCCGATTCGGAACAATAACAGAATGAACCACGCGGTCATCGCGCCGATGTTTATACTGCTTGCTCTCCGAACTCTCTCGAAGCATGTACACAACAGCTGATCGGTAGATACAAAACAAAGGTTCCCGATGTTTCGCTTTCGAGAGAGTTCGGAGACGTTGCTCACCGCGGCGGTGAGGTGACGGACGGGGACAGCATTCTTCGCTAAGATTGCGGTTTCCAAACATTCCGCCCGCCTTGTCGAGAAGCGACAAAACGGCAGATGCATTTCCTTGAATAATTTCACTCTGACATACTGTCCGGGGTCGATGTGTCGGGCAGCGGGATGAGCTTCACTGTGGGCCTCGTGAAATTTCCCGAAGCGGTCTTCACGTCAGCAACTCGAGCCTGTGCATCTTGACCCTGGTGCAGACGAACGACGCGAGCGAGTGGCCATCGTGTTGGGGAGGTCCCTTCGTCCTTAATGAGGCAAAGTTGTCCCTCCTTCAAGCCTCCAATTGCCTTCCACCATTTTAGTCGTGGCGTTAGAGACTGGATGTACTCCTGAGACCATCGAGCCCAGAGGTGGTCACGCATTTGTTGTAGCAAACGCCAGCGAGTGAGCCTATTTGGGGCGACCTTGACTAGCGATGCCTCTGGTATTGCCAATAAGGGCTCACCCACAAGAAAATGGCCCGGGGTTAGCGCCGACGTGTCCTCCGGGTCGTCGGTAATGGGCTGCAGCGGTCTCGAGTTTAAGCAGGCCTCTACCTCTGCTAGCAGTGTCGTCATCTCCTCGTAAGTGAGGGCAGCATCGTCAATAACACGTCGCAAATGGTGCTTGACTGATCTCACTGCTGCCTCCCAAAGTCCGCCGAAGTGGGGCGCTGCGGGGGGGTTGAAAACCCATCTTACCCCCCGGTCTGCAAGGTGCCCGGCTATGCGTCGAGCTTCAGGGCCTGCACTGAGGAACAGAGCGCGTAGCTCTTTATCTGCCCCCCACAAAATTTGTCCCGCGGTCGCTGTACATGGTGGCGGGGATTCCGCGACGTGAGACGAAGCGACGAAAGGCTGCGATGAAGGCAATGGCGGTGTAATCGCTGACCACTTCTAAGTGAACGGCCCGCGAACTGAAACAAACAAATATACAAAAGAAACCCTTATATGTACGCTGTCCGCGTCCCTTGGTGGTGCGGAGACGTATTGGGCCCGCGTAGTCTACGCCCGTATGCAAAAAGGGACGACTTGGTGTCACCCGCGAAGATGGTAAAGTCCCCATCAGCGGCTGAGGAGACGCTGCTCTCCAGCGGATGCAGCTGGGACACCGGTGAATCACCCTCTTTACGTTCTGGCGGCCACGCAGAAGCCAGTAGCGCTGTCGTATTGAGGCGAGAGTTGTCTGCGTTCCTCCGTGCAAGGTGCGCCGGTGGTGCGCTTCCACAATGAGCTGGCTTAGGTGGGATTGGGTGGCCAGTATGATCGGGTGTTTCTGGTCGGCGTTGAGCAGTGCATGCTTGATGCGTCCTCCAACTCGAAGGATTCCATCCTTATCGATGAACGGAGTCAATTTTCTAAGGGCGCTGCGCCCATGTACCGCCCGCCCTGCGCGGACGTCTTCCAGCTCCCTGGGAAAGGCGATGCGCTGAGTAATGCGTACCCACTGGAGGAGCGCTGCCTCTAACTCCTGGGGTAGTAAGACTAGTGCGTCGGTAGCCACAGTGCTGATCTTCTCGGCAGATCGTCGAGACCTCCAACGCAGAATCCATGCAGTGACCCGCAGAAGTCTGCGTAAGTCAGAAAAACGTGTCAGTTCGGTTGGCTCGACGGTTTCCAGCTTCACTGCATAGCATCTTTTGGATCTTTGTTCAGGCACGTCAGCGCCTTGAAGAGGATCTTCCATCTTCGGCCATGACGCAGATTCACTTCTGAGAAAGGGAGGGCCTTGCCACCACAATGGATGCGTGGCGAGTTCGCGTGGCATCAATCCTCGTGATGCGCAGTCTGCAGGATTTTCAGTGCCAGGTACATGACACCAACGCACGGCGTCGCTCTGCCTCTGTATTTCAGCCACCCTGTTGGCCACAAAGGTAGCCCATTTCGTTGGATGACCACGAATCCATGCCAAAGTAACTGTGGAGTCGGACCAATGGAAGGTAGGCACAGCCTGAAGGCCCAACACCATCTTGACATGTGCGGACAACTTGGCCAGTAAAGCTGCGGCGCACAGCTCGAGTCGAGGCAATGAAACTCGTTTGAGCGGAGCCACTCTGGTTTTTGCCTGCACGAGTGACACGGATATCTTCCCATTTTGCACGGTTCTCAAGTAAATGACGGCGCCGTAAGCGCGCTCTGAGGCGTCCGCGAATCCGTGGAGCTCAACATTACCCTCGGGAGTGAAGCCAATAAACCAGCGAGGTATTTTGACCGCTGCCAAGACCGGAAGGTCGTCAAGGATGTTGATCCAGGTGGTTGCTTCAGTGGGAGCTAAGGGAGTGTCCCACTCCAGTTGCTGTAGCCAAGTAGTTTGGATGAGCATCTTCGTCAGAACAACCACTGGCGCCAGCCATCCCAACGGGTCGAACAAACGGGCCACCCGTGACAGCAATGACCTTTTGGTAGGTACGGGATCGGCCATGATTGTGGTTGCCATCATCAGGCAGTCGTCAGGAGGTGACCAACGTACACCCAGCACGGCATGTTCTTCGTGTGGCAAATCTGAAACTCCCGAGGCTGCCAGTCGGTGTGAAGATGGTACTCCCTCGAGCAAATCCGGATGGTTGGCTGCCCATTTCCTCAAGGGGAATCCGCCCGCCATGCACACAGCGGTCAGCTCGCTTTGTAGTTGGCGGCCCGCGGCAAGCGAGGACGCACCGGACAAAATGTCGTCGACGTAGCAGTCGTGTCGCAACGCTGCAGCTCCTGCCGGGAATTTTTCCTCCTCGTCATTGGCCAATTGGTGCAGCACCCGCACAGCCAGGAACGGTGCACAGGCGGTTCCATAAGTGACCGTATTCAACTGGAACTCGCTGACCGTTCCGTTGAGTTCCCACAAAATTCGCTGCAAGTCTCTGTCGTCTGGGTGCACCACGATCTGGCGGTACATCTTCTCAATATCGGCGACAAATGCGTACCGATGGCGCCTCCAACGCAGGATAATGTCTGGCAGTGAAGACATCAAATTTGGTCCTGCAAATAAGCAACTATTTAGACTAATGCCGGTAGATGTGCGTGCGGATCCATTGAAAACAACGCGTAGTTTGACATTTCCCTCGGCGGATTTCAGCACACCATGATGAGGCAGGTAGCAGAGGCGCCCCTCGACTGGACTGGGAGCCGGAGGAGCAGGCGTCATGTGACGCAAGGCAAGGTATTCCTCCATGAATTCCTTATACTTAAGGCGAAAGCCGTCGTCGAGAGCGAATCGACGACTCATTGCACTTAGCATGCGCGCGGCCGCGTGCTTCGTGGAGGCCAGCTGGGGCGTTGGCTGAATGTTGAACGGCAGCCGCACTTGAAAGCGGCCATCGGGCAAGCGTTTGGTGGAGCTCACGAAAAGCTCCTCGCACTTTTGGTCCTCTGTGGTGAACGGCACCTCTGCTCGCGATGGTTCCTCCCACTCCCAGAACCGTTGCAGCACTGACGAGAGGTTGTCATCCTGGGAGCAATGTAGTGTCGTCATGGCTGGCACAGACGGTCCCGTGCGAAGACCTCCGAGAAGGATCCACCCCAGGTTGGTAAATTGAGCGACTGGCTCCTGATCCCGTCCTCGTCTCAGTCCACTCCGCAGAATATGCGCGTAAACGTCCGCGCCCAGGAGCAGCTCCACCGGGTCAGCTGCCAGGTAGTCTGGGTCTGCCAGCTTCAGACCCTGCACGTGGGACCAGGTGCGACGGTCGGTTTTGACTGCTCCGTTGTACCCTGTTAGCCGAGGCAGTACGAGTGCCGAAACGTTCAAGGTGAAGCCCCCTGACCATGCTGTTATGGAGAGCGAGACTCGGCCTCGTGCGACTCCGGATTGCTGCCCACCAACTCCAAAAATCGTAACGCACGATGGACTCCGTGGCAGTCGTAGGCGCTGCACCAAGGACTATGCCGCCAATGAAGCCTCTGAACCTGGGTCAATGAGGGCGCGAACTGCTTGCTGCTTGCCTAAATCATCTAAAACCCAAATTCGTACAGTGGCTAAGAGAACGGTGGCGTTCTCCACCGTGGGTAGGGCGGCCACGTGTGCGGATGCTGAGGGCGTCTTCGCGGTCACCGGGGCAGGAGCGAACGCCTCGTGCAACGAGGTGTGATGTCGCCCAGCGCACTTAAGACAGGTCTTGTTGGTGGTACACATACTCACGGCATGGCGTCCGAGGCAGTTGAAACATCGGTTATGTGTGCTCACCAAGTCTTTTCGTTCAAGCGGTGTCCTTTGCGTGTACCGATCGCAGGTGGCGATAAAATGCGGCCCCCCGCACACGGGGCATGCTCGGGAGGCGCTGACTGCTTTGGGACGCGATTGCGCGATGCGGACGCTGCGTCCACCACGAAGGCTCGACTTGACGTATGGTTCGGTGCATTTCTCCCCGGTTGCCTCCTCTGACGTCACCTGTTCCTTGAGAAACGCTTGCAATTGCTCGAATGAAGGAGGCTCCGAAGATTTCAGCAAGGACTTGTCCCACTCCCGACGTGTGACTTGATCGAAAAGATTCACGGCTAGGTGCACGAAAAGATCCTCACTCGACGAAATGGGGCGGCCGATGCCCTCCAGGGCCCCAGCTGTTGTCACGACTCCATGGAAAATCCGCCGCAGGTCCACCATGGAGTTGGGCTTCATCTTGGGAATTGCGAGGAAGGCGTTGAGGTGTGCTCTCACAAGAAGCCGTTTGTTCTCGTAGTGCTCCTTTAGCAAGGTCCAGGCTCGCTGGAAGTTTTCGTCGGTAGTGGGCAAGTTTTTTAGTAGACTCTCAGCCTCACCCGACACACTGGTTTTCAGGTAATGCAGCTTTCGAACGTTCGATAGGGCGAACTCGTCGATAACCAGCGATTGAAACAAGTCGCTGAAAGCTGGCCAATCTTCGAATCGGCCGCTGAATTTGGGCAGCTCAATGCGCGGGAACGAGGGCGACGCCACGGAGGTGGCGGGTGTGTGAGCTACCGATGCAGTTGTGCCAGGTTTGACCGGATTAAGCTCCGAGCTTGAGGCAAATTGTCGCTCTAACCGTAAAAGCTGTGCTCGCTGAGACGTATATTGCATCTCAGCTGTTCCTATGAAGTCACCTGTTACGTAATCGTGATCTTTGAGAGCTGCCCTGTAATTGCGCATGAGCTGTGAATGCTGATCCTCTAAGCGGGCCCATTTTTTATCCAGCAACGACAGAGCGGCTCGCACCCCGTCAATCGATATATTTTGTTGGCCAGTTTTCTTCAAATTCTCCCAAGTGCGCGAGATGCGGCCATGAAGTTCATACTGTGATGCAATTAACTCCTCCATGCCGATAACCCTCTTTGTAATGCACTCACTCGCGAAACCGTAGACGACGATGAAAGTCACGAAACGATGAATATCCGGCTCGAAGGACCAGAAATGTCACGGACTGTTGACAACGGCTCAAGCACGTCAGCGCGGTGTGAACGCGAAAAAAAGGTTGACGATTGGTTTAAAGGGACGGAACACGGAACACGCAGAAACAGTCGCACATTACACTTAATTGCTTAGTTTATTGTCCAGAGCACACACACACACGTTCACTTACAAAGATTTTATACACATACAGCGATTCACAAAATTTAAAGGTCTTAGCAGACTGCAGCAGCGCAAGAAACAAAATGCGAAGCGCATATGATACAATACTCGCGATAGCACGAAGCGAAGCCGATTCGGAACAATAACAGAATGAACCACGCGGTCATCGCGCCGATGTTTATACTGCTTGCTCTCCGAACTCTCTCGAAGCATGTACACAACAGCTGATCGGTAGATACAAAACAAAGGTTCCCGATGTTTCGCTTTCGAGAGAGTTCGGAGACGTTGCTCACCGCGGCGGTGAGGTGACGGACGGGGACAGCATTCTTCGCTAAGATTGCGGTTTCCAAACAGGATGATGTTGAATATCCTCATGAGAATCCCTGTGGGCATCGCTCTTAGTTGGCGTGAGGATAATCCGTCAGGGCCCTTAGCGGTACCTTTCGGTAGCATCGCTTTCCTGACCTCTTCTTGGCGCCCATATGCCATGGTGTATTGTGGTGGGATCTTCTGCCACCGGAGATTTATCAGACGCTCCCTTCATTACTTGTTTCCAGAAGGGTTCCATAACCCCTTAAGGGGGCTGCGTCATTCTTCCTAATCCGTCGTGGATGTTCGTGATATATCTCTTCCTGTTCTGGCGCCATTGAAATTGAGTCATAGCATAGTCATGTCGGCGCTGCTGTCTGCGCGTTGGTTGCTGTTCACGTCGTTGGCTTGAAGTCTTGGCTTGGTTCTTCTTTTTAGAGGCTTGTTGTGGTGGATGTATTTTACGCAGGTAGATAGCGAGATAATGTAGTCAGGTGGTCTACAATGTCTTGGAGCTCGATTGGTCGGTAGTCATGTCCTTTTAAAGTCTGCAGCCTGGCTAGATGGACTAGGATCGGGTTGTTGCCATCATCATCCTCGTTTCGTGTATCTTCATTTCTGTGATCACTTGCTCCACCAATTGCTTGTAAGCAGGTTTCCTCCTATCCCCTTTAATAGCCTCAACCGTTCTAGGCTGGAAGATCTTCTCTAGAGTTTGATTTAGAAATTGTTCTATGATACATGACGGACAACCCGCGTTAATCTAGTGTTATACTGGTCAAAGACGCGGAGTCCCACTAGTAGGCTCATGGATCAGATCCAAATCACAAGACGCGCATGAGTGAATTTTTAATAAACAAATAATCACAAACAAAAAAGACAATTCTGTATATTGATCGAGCGGGGAGCGTCAAGGCAGAAAATACAATGAAATGAACCTAAATAAACTAAAATAAACTAATATGATTATCTATGTACACTTACTGACTAAAGGAAAATGACTAAATCTACTAATAATACCCATTGATCACTTTTTGCGTCTGCGCCATGTATACGCCATAAAGTATTTATGAATGGAGGAGCCGTATCGCAACACGCTGCACACCACAGTACGCTGAAGCTTATCCGGTAGCGTTGCCAAATGAAGTGGTTGACAGGGAGCCATTCACCCCTGGCACCAACGATAAACGGAAATATTTCCGTGTAGTGTCCAGCCTGCGCATAAGTCGCTTAAAAGATGGAGTTTAGAAAGCCGTATGATAGTCCGGGTCGCTTTGTAGACTCACGCGCTGCAGCAGACGGCGATATATAACTCCTATCTAATGTCTTAAATACGGCACAGAGAGGCCTCCATCTCGTATCTTAGCGTGCATGAAAGCGGTTGGTGTAGAGATTGGATGGTGGAGGGTGGCCTTGACAAACTTCCTAATCAGTCGCGCATTCCGTGAACGGTATTGCTCGCGAATATGATATCGTCAGCGAAGAGCAGGCACCCAATCTTAGCTTTCCCCAGTTTGACACCGTCTGCGGGGTCGATGGAGGTCACCAACTCGTCAACTGCTATGTTGAAAAGGGTTGGGCTGTCCGTATTGCCTTGTTGTACACCTCGACGCACTCCGATAGAACTCTTTTGTCCGTGGCACTCGATGGACGTATCGACGTTTTCGTATGTCGACATGATGTAATTAATTGTGTGCCGATCGACCCCCTTCTTGCGGAGAGCGAGTTCTATTGCGCGTGGGTGGATTCTGTCAAAGGCTTTGGTCAAATCTATGGACATCATGTACAGAGGGCGTCCCTCCATTCAGTGTTCACGGATCACTATATCCAAGACGGTACAGCTAGTCATTAGTTCGTCTGTCGGAGTGAAACCTCTCTGCGCGTGGTGTAGTTTAACATTTGTTGTGAGTCGGGAAGCAAAAATTTTGTGAAGCAGCCTGGAGAAACAGGAAGAAATCGGGATGGGGCGTCAGTTCGATGGTGAGGAAAGGCCGCCCTTTTTAGGAATGAGCACAGTGCGGTTGTGACGTAGTATTGATAGCGTACGGCATAGGCCGAAAACGATGTTCATAAGTGCCACCACGTCAGCCAAGTTCGCCCTGCGCAGATGGTGGTGCGTTATCCCATCAGGGCCACTAACCGACTGCTTGAGTCGCCGCAAGCCAAGCTCCGCCTCTGCGATGGTAATTGGGTAGTCCAACTGGAGTACTTCGCTTGGAGGCTGCGGAGTGGGGTCCTCGTATTCCGGGCACTCCTCGAACTGCGGGCGAAAGTATGCCTCAATTTCGGTCATACTAGGACAGACAGGGACATCGATATCCTAGTCGTCCAAGATCGCATGCGCTAGTTGCGTCGGGTTTTTGGCGAACAGGCGTTGAAACTTATTAAAATTGTCCGCTCTCCTGGTGTTGTGGTTTGGCTTATTCCTTTTCTTTAATTCCTTGTAACTCTTTCTTCTACGACCCTCCTTTCGTCCGCGAGCGGTGCGGTTATTAGCGGAGGGCGGATCGGCCAGGCTGAGGTTGCCAATTGCCGAGGAGATCAATGGATCAAACTCCTCAAACCTGGAACTATAAAACAATTTTGATATAAGGTCTTGGATCTTCGGTGTGCACGATGGAGATAGATCTTCTAAGTAAGCGCTAATGTCCGCGTGCATAGAAAGGACGCTACATTCCACGCCAGGTGGGACCTGGCTGTCATCAGAATGAGCGGCTGCAGCTGTAGATGGAGTGTCAGCTTGAGTAGCGGGTCCATGCTCCGGGCTCTGTGAGCCAATAGACGGTGCGGGTGCTACACCGGAATCCGTCTCAACTGGGGGAGTCATTTCTGAAAGGATCTCCTTGTACGTAGTTCTCTGGCGCAGCTTCTTGATGGCATCGAACGTGCGACCGGCATGCAAAGCAGATAATTTAGTGATAATCTCCTTTTGTTGCAGGCCCAACGGCAGCCGGGACTCCAAGAGTGCGAGCTGTCTCATTTCTCAGGCAGTTCACGTGGCCCTGGTGGTAGGGGCTCTCTTCTCTGCAAGTTGAAGATCCTTTGCATTGTACTGTTCTGAGTGTGTGCGCTTCATGTGCTGCCTGATTCCAGCGTACGTGGTGTATTTTGTGGGACACGCACTACAAGAGCACGTGCCGTCCTGGTTGGAAGATGGACGAGAGCAACGCCTGATGTGTTGCTTACACGACTCCAGGATCTTTGAAGTTAAGTTGATCAAACATGATGGGCACGCCGAGTAATCGGAATCTGAACGTAAAACAGCGGAATATCCATTGGATGTCGCCGGGTCATCATCGGAAGGGCAATCGGTCATCCGTGACATCCTTGTACTATTCGCAGCAAAAGATTTGTGGAGCTAGGCTCCGGGGCATCAGCGGGCTGCCAACACAAAGACACCCCTGACATGAAGTCGTGGGCTTTTGCCCGGGTTCGGCCGTTTCCGTTAGCTAGGACCTGGCGCAAAAATGGTCCCTTTCCCGGCGCCACGTGACTTTGCCTAAGGGTCGGACGTGGAAATCGGCCTTGGGGTGGGTTTCCAGATGGTGCAGAGATAAGATGGTCGTACGTCTCTACACCCTGCCCCCTAATCACCCCTGTTTGGCAGGAGCGCGAGTTCTAACTGCCGGACCACAGACGCGGTCAAAAACGCAGCGAGACTACACACTCCTGGGAGCTACGACGGGAGCTTAAGAGAGTCATAGTTACTAGTGGCCCGTGGAGTCACTGGCTAAAGTGGAATCGGGAATATGAATCCCTCTTTTTACCGTTTCTTTCAAATGCCTTCAGTTTTATTCATGCCGTGTAGATATTGGAGCGATATAATGTTTTGAATCGCCCTGTATATGTTTCTGCGTGCATAATATGATACTATACGCGAAACCCTTCAACTTTTGTTGGAAACATTTTTCTCCAAAGTCAATAGCTTCGAAGATATTCGGGGGACCACTTTTTGAATCACCCTGTATAACATTCTGAATGTATAGAAGCATCCTGCGTCCGAAGCCGTCCAATTTTCGTCCGACACAAGGAAAGGCACGCAGGTGTCCCCCTCTGATTTTGATGAAACTTCGTAGGTTTGTTAAGCAGGCAAAAATAAGGGACACTTATTTTTTTTTATTGGCTGAGACGCGGGTTTAAGGGGTGAAACGAGCCCTTAAAGTTTTGACCCTTTTTAGCTATCTCGAAAACCATACGAGATACATTAAAACTTCTAATAGAAAAGTTGTATAGTTTCTTGCGTATAATAACAGGATGTTAACCAATTTTGCAAAATACAATTTGTTTATAACAAAAAAATTTTTCATAACCTTATTTTACAATTTATTCAAATTTGTATAATGACAAAAAGTGTAGAGAATTTTATTACAAATCCATTGGTATATATACATACGATATTGCCTCCTACAATTCCTCAGATTTTTATTATAAACATTACGCGTGCGCGCCCGCGACGCGCCGCACGATACTAAACCGGATCATATCGTACGATATTACACTACCAGTCAACGTTATTTTTAAGCATAAATAAGAGACAATTCTATTTGCGTTATACATAACTGTTAATTTTATTAATTCGTATCACAAAACATTTATTGTTAAAGTACATAGGTATTCTATGTATATGTCAATTTTATAGGTAACGAATAGTTTGAATAAGTTAGGTACAGCTACAACTGTATACATCCATGATATATTCGACCATTGGGCTGGGCAGGCCCATGATAGTGAGCGTGTCCCGGATGGTGTTATGGGACACCGAGTCGAACGCCTTAGCGATATCTATGGATGCCATATAGAGCGGTTTAAAGTACTGCCAATGGTATCGCAGTATCATATCAAGATTGAAGGTGTTTTGCGCGCACCCGTCAGTAGGAAGGTGCTACGCGGTATTTCGCGGCTAGCTCGATAGATGCCCGCGAACCCCGCCTCGCCCGCGAATTCTCGAATCGGCCCTTCTGACCTAACCCGCGACCACGACCGTCGCGGCGCCTCCGCGGATTCGCGAACGAGTAGCACTTTGGCGCCCGATTCGAATCCGTTCGATACCGCTTTGATTTGTTACTTGATTGGGCGCCAGACGCGTTTCCGCGTCGCGATAAGGAACTTTAACGCGAGAGACTCGAATCGGCGGCGGAACGGCTCGGCAGCTCAGTATCCGTACGCGATGGTAGAGTGGCGTGATTCTTACAGGATAAGGAGGCTAGATGCGGAGGCGGATTTGATAGAATATTCCGGGATAATTCGTAAGAGACCTCGACTCAGCAGTATTTAGTAAAAGCAGCGCTGTTTATTGTAAATCTAATTAATCTAGACGATGAACAGTATGCTTCCGTATCCCGACAATCAACTCGTCCGTTAATACTTAGCAAATGACCGATGTTCGAGATTCTATTCCCGTAATTCTATGCCAATTCCTAAGCGTGATACCGTCGTCGTCGTCGATTTCCGGAATGATACGCGACGCAATTATCTATACGCAACTCTACTGACTAACGAAACGCGACGCAATTATTCTACCCGCGAAATAACGCAACGAAACGCAATTATCTTAACCGCACGAAATCTAACGCAACGAACTAAACGCGACGCGACTTATACTACGCACGAAATGATTCTGTATCGACGACCGTCTAGAGAGAGAAGGCGAGAACTAGCGCGACAAACTACGAAATGTCCGATACGACAAAACATGCACTTTCCGATCTGCTCCCGCGTAACTGAGAATTCGAAATCGAGACGTGGGTGGGCACAAAATTTGCAACGCTTTCGCGAGACTAAGAAACTAAATCGTGGCTATCGCGATACCAATCCCCCGGTCCGTTTCAGTGACCCGCCGAGTGCGGCTTCTCGATCTTTCTATCTCACGATACTTCTGAATTTTTCCGCAACTACTTAACCTAAGTATTAACTAACGCTCAATGCCGACACCCCGGCCACATTTCGCAGAATCGGCCGGTGATTGGCACACTCGATGATCGACAACCTACGATACGTTATTCCCGATTTCGAATTCTTTACAACGATAGAAGGTGAGGGGCTTACCGAGACGTCCTTTACGGCGTGGGAACAGCGGTAGTGGTCGATAATACAATCTGCTCTTACAAAACGGTGATCGAACTGGGCAAGTGCCTAATACAGAATGCTAAACCGCGTGCCCTTATGCCGGTACTCGGACACCTCGTGATCACCCCCACCCCAGGTCGAAGTTTCCGTCTTCTCGCGAAGGCATCTTCGGCAGGACCTCCTCTTGCTCCGCGACCTCTCTTCCTCTACCGCAGGTCCCTAGCGGGGAAGCGGCAGGGTAGCGGAACCTTCCTTAGGCGTATGTCGCTCTCTCGCAGACCTTCCTCCCCTTACTCCGCTGCCTCTCTTGGTCTATTGCTGGATCCGAGCGGCGTAGCGGCAGGGTAGCGGTGCGTTCCCTCGACGTACGGTGTTCCTTCGCTGGTGATGACGTCGTTATCCGATGGTACATACAAAATAAAGCGGCGACAGATTCCGGTCGTACGATATTATATGCGCTTCGTTCTCTCTCTAGACGGTTTCTGCCCCTAATGCAATGACTGTCCGGTCTCCCGAGGAGGTTCCTTGTGACGGGTATAAAATACCACGTTACAAAGGAAAGCCTTTTGCCGCTTATCAAGTGCGACATTCTTGATTAGGCGTCTCGCTAGGACCTTATGGAATGTCCTTGTTAGTATTGACTGCACCGTTATGGGCCTATAGTCACCCGGCATCGACGCACCGTCCTTCTTAGATATTAGCGTCGTTCTCGCTTTGAGGAGGTGTCGAGGCAGTTTGCCACATACCATAAATAAATTCAAGATTCTAGTAAGAATCTGTATGGGCACTGCCCTGAGTTGCCGCGCCGAAAGTCCATCCGGACCAGGGCTGGTGTTCGCCTCTGGAAGGGACTTTTCGATCTCTTTTGGAACTATAGGATCCCATAGCTCGGGCACTTCCGGACGCTTGGTTTCCATATCAGGGGCTGTAGTGGCCCCTTTTGTCATAGTAGTCTGCCAGAACTGAACCATGGCCTGCCTGTCAGGTGGACTGACTTGTGATTTGCCCTTAAGGATGTTTTTCAGGCTTTTGCAGGGATTCTTTCTCCAGGCCTGCTGTGCTTTGGCGTACTCAATACGCCTGGCCTTCCTTTTGGTTACTTTCTTTGGCCCCTTTTTGGAAACCTTTTTCCCGTGTTTGATGATAGGCGGAAAAACTTTCAAGAGGTAGATTTCAAGCTCTTCTGAGATCCTGCCCTCCGACCATACGCCCACACCTTCGCATATTTCCAACAATTTCGCAGCGTCAAACGAAGCGTCCTGTAACGGTTCGAGCTGGTCGAACAGCTCCTTGACGGTCGGAGCTAGTCCGCCCGTTTGCACCACACCGCTTGGTGGTGGTGGACTTTCCACCGCTGCACTTTCTGCCGTCAGTTCCTCTACGATACAGAGAACCCTATCCCTGTGTCTCGTACTCTTCCTTTGACCTTTAATAGAATCCAGTGTCCTATGCGGGAAGAGAGGCTGCAACGCCTGGTTTATAAATTTTGTGCCTTTCAGGACGAGCTGGGCTTCTCGCCTCGCCAGTAGAGCCAGCTCCTCTGCACTCCACGGTGCTTTCTTATTATCGATTTTATCGATAAGCCTTTCATCGTGCCAGTTCTTATGGGCCCGCTGTTCATGGACTCCTCGCCCGATTTTAGATTCAAAGGGTCTTCCACAGCCTGGTTTTCGGCAGGTATAGGCCTCACTCGGACGTGCCTCCTCAGTGCGGGTCGTCGTCGGACCGAAAGGGCCTGACGACCCTCCGGCTTGAGAGGTAGCATCATCCGAGGCAGCGTGTTTCGTTTTTGGGCCGACATAAATACAGTCGAGGGGGACGGCAACCTCCAAGACCGATAGTGCACAGAGGCAGCTCTTAACTTCGCCCGATCCTCCGTTTTGGGAGTAAAGGGGTACTGGTGGCGGAAACCATCGTAGAGGTGGCTGCTTGCTGAAGTATGACTTGCAGGACTAGTCTCAGATACTAGGGTGCAAGCACCCCGACACCTCAGCGACTGCCTGCTGGGGCCTGAATCGAGCAGGGGATAGAATCCCGGGCTCCTAAGACCTTGTGTGAAAAGAGAGTCATAGTAAACTCCCGCCGTTTACCCGCGCTTAATTGAATTTCTTCACGTTGACATTCAGAGCACTGGCCAGAAATCACATTACGTCATCACCCTTGAGGGCCATCGCAAAAGGGCGAAAGAGATTTAGTCTGTATCCGGCCCACCGTAGGTGGACGCGGATGTGTTTCCTCACCCGGTCGGGTATACGCTATAACAGCCTATTTGTACACTCCGAGTTCACTACCCCTAAGAGTCCATCTCCATATAGACATGGTACCGGTCCACATCCCGGTGGGGCTTTCCATGCCACTCTTAGTACCTGTGATAGTAAGAATGAACCTCAAACAACGTTAAACAGGTCACCGTCGATGGCGTGGCCCCGAAGGGCGGGTTTCCTCTACAGCACATCAATTTCTGCTGGTGGCATCCGTTGCTCAGAAACCTGAGATCGGTAGCTCCGCCAGCAGGTTTAAGGGTGAGAGTCGTGTTGTCTGCGATCTCGGACTCATCTCGGATACTAGGCTTAGTTAGGGATCACCAGCCCGACACCTCAGCAACAGCCGTGCACTCACCCCCTGTTTCGGTAAACGTAAAGACGAACTTGCCCATGTTAACAGGATTCCTCCTGTAACCTTTGATGAGTCCCCGTCGAGGCAACTTCGGTTAACCTCTACAACACATCACGATTCTATCGGCGACATCCGTTGCCCAGAGACTGGGATTGGGTAGCTCCACCAATAGTTCTACGGGCACAGCCCATGTTGTCTGCACTGCACCCAGCACAGGGCCTGAGGCCCTGCGACTTGATTTACTGCGGAAATGTACGTTTATTCGGATCTACCTATGAAACGGAACTGCCACCATAATGGACCAGTGTATCGCTTCTACCATAGATCTCTTTGTCTTCCGATTGTTTCAATGATTGATCTAATTTTTGCGGCTCCTCGTCTTTTATACCGGTGGGCTCGGTGGTGGGGCACGGCTCAGATCTTGGAGATGCGCGCGCAGCGGCCAGCCTCGCGGCCTCTGTTGAAGAACCACCGTTGGTCCTAGATACCGCGTGATCCGGTATGGTCCAGCATATTTAAGGGTCAATTTGGCGGTGAATAAGGTAACTTGTCCTGAGAACCAGTAGTATGGTGTGGCTCTTCGAGGAACGAGGAAGAGGGCTCACCAGGTCGTTGGAGACCACACTCCAGGGTTCTTCTGCTGGGAGGGTGAACATTTTCCCAGCCGAAGGTTTCTGCAGGATCTTGTGCTCCTGACAATTTTGGCACTGGTGAACGTATCGGGCTGCGTCTCGGAACATCTCTGGCCAGTGGTATCGCTGAGCCAAACGGGCACTGGTTTTGCTGATCCCAAGATATCCCGCGGTGGAGGCGTCGTGGTTTGCTCGGAGAACAGCTTCCCGGTCGTTTTTGGCTACGTACAGTTTCCAGGACTGCTTCGGGTGGAGGCCCGTGTGGTCCGGGAAGAAGCAGTAGAGTTGCTCCCCCTGGAAATAGTACTCTGGGTACTGATCCGGCTGGACTCGTACGGCATGAAGGGTCCTGGCGTACCCTGGGTCGAGGAATCGGTCGTCGATCGCGTCCGCTTCTTCGGCTGGTTCTTCGGGCTGGCGAGACAGGGCGTCGGCCACCAAGTTGTTCTCCCCGCGGCGGTGTTGGATGTTGAAGTCGTAGTGTTGGATTTCCAGACAGCAACGGGCCAGGCGTCCGGACGTGTTGTTGATGGCCTGTAGCCATTTCAAGGCCTGGTGATCGGTGAGGACAGTGAACCGGTATCCATCCAGGTAGGGTCGCATCTTCCGAATGCCCCATACCACGGCTAGGCATTCCCTTTCGGTGGCGAAGTAGTTGCCCACGGCTTTGTTGAAGCTCCGGCTGGCGTACGCAATGACCCGCCCTTCTCCCTCGTGCTCCTGGGTTAGGACAGCCCCTAGTCCATGGTCACTAGCGTCGGTCTGGAGAACGAATGGCCGTTCGAAGTCTGGACAGGCCAACATGGGGGCTGTGGCCAACTGGTGTCGTAGCTCCTGGAAAGCGGCTTTCTCCACCGTGGTCCAGGTCCAGCGCTGGAGGAGCCGGTTCAGCGGAACGGTCAAGTCCGAGAACCGCGGGATGAATCGCCTATACCAAGATACTGTTCCCAGGAATCGGTGCAGCTCTTTTGCGTTGGTTTGAGCGGGAATCTCCAAGCGGACGGGGCCTGCACCTTCCCGGGGTCAGTGCGTATCCACTGGCCGGTGATCACATGGCCTAAATAGACCAGCTCAGTCTTTCTAATATGGCACTTCTCGGGGTTGGGGCGGAGGCCAGCATCTCGAAGTCGCTGGAAGACTTCTCTCAGGTTGAACACGTGCTCTTCGAGGGTCCTCCCGAGAACGATGTCTCGGGATACGCGAAACTGCGCGGGGCCAAACGGGGTCCGATGACTTGGTCCAGCAGCTTGGCTGGTCGATCGGAACCGTGACGAGATATTCCAAATTATTGATACGCAGTTGGAGATGTGGAGGTATAGGACATGGGACTACAGAATGCCGAAGGAGGCTGGACAGAAAGGAGAGGGGAACAGGAGATAATAAGGACTTAAGGAAAATAGCGGATCGGAACATAAGAAAGGAAGAAGAGGGAAAGGAAACGGAGAGAGGAGGTAAGTATACAGATGGAAAGAAATGCATTAGATGACATTAACGTAGAGATAGATAAGGCGAGTAGGGCACTCCAGTTGCTGGATGACAAGATACTGGAAAGTAGTAAAGAAGAGGATACTATAAATTGACTATATATTAGTAAGTAATAGTAACAATATTAATAGTATTTGTATATAAATTTTTATTTGGATTCATTTTAATAGTTTTGTCTTATTTTGTTTACGAGTAATATTAATAACTACACTGCTGGTCAAAATTAACGCACCACTTTCTTTAGCCGTTTCTTTCTTTACGTTCTGTTGGAGGTAGGACTTTGAAATTTTGAGGATAGTTGGGCCCATGGGTTATCTCAATGCTTCAGGAGTGCCATTGTTGCCTGCCACTACCTTGCGGTATCGGCGACCCCTTGAATGCTAGGGGGTCCAAAAACCGAAAAAAAAGGCTCTTAATTCGACAGAAAAAAAGAAAAAATCCGAAATTTTTGTATAGAATGAGGTTCTTTAGGTTGCGGCCTTTCCGAAAATGCCCGGCTCAACCGCCTGCGACACCCCCAACCCCCTCCCTAATTTTCCGCCCCTCCCAAAGGGGCGGTTTTTTCGATTTTGCTCAAACTTTTACCGAAGCTTTCTCTCGACCCCAGTTATACCTGGTAAAAGTTTGGTCGCGTTTGCACCAACCCCTTGGTCGCTACACGCTGTCGAAAAACCACCCCTTGCTGTTTTTTAATTTTTTTCACAGTTAAAAGTCAATTTTGGACCTGCAGTTCACGGAAAAACTTGTTTCCGTGCCAACGGTATCGTTCCTGTTGATGGTTTGGGCCTGGTGTGAAACCAACCCCCGCTGAGGGGGTTCCTACTTCCAACCCTCTCAATCCACCCCCGGGGGTGGGCGGGTAAATTGGCCTATGTTCGCAACGACCTCTCACGCTGCTGCGCACTCTTTTCAAAAACCGTGAGCCGCGTGATGATTATTTTTAACACAAATAAAGATTGTGAGATTCGTGTGGTGTGCGGTTAAGGAGTGAAATCCACAGGTCAATATCTTTCAACAATAAGATTTATTCAATAAAACGATAAGAAATGAAACTAACAAATAACAATAATAACAAATAAAGAAAAATATATAGATTATAAATGATTAATTAGAATAGAGAAACTGAATAGACTTTGATATAAGAATAATAATAGAATTTGATAAATTAAACAATATATGATTGATAATTATGAATTTAACGATATGAAACTCGCTATGTAATACTTTATATGGGACCGTATCTGAATCGGGTCTCTGATAAAGCAAACTTCGTATTCGTAATATTAACTAAATTTGATATTCGATTTTTGCGTTCGACGCTATCGCAATGACAAGATTTTACTTGATTAACACATTTATAAGTTATAATGAATCCTACCTAAGTGTAATTTGATTTCTAGATTTATATAAATGAAATTTTACAAAATTTATAATGTTAGCGCTTTGTAATCTACCGCCGCGAGAAATTCAACCTAAGTGAAATTCTCTAAACGCACCTAAATACGCTTTCGCAAAATTAGACAGATTTATCCTACTATCTAACGCGGTGTAGTCGACTACGTAAATTACGCTAGTGTGAGAACAGTATTCTTTAATAACTCGAATTATCAAAATTTATCTGAATCTAAATGAATCTCTCTTCGGAACAGTTACTCTTTTTATTATCTGACTCGACAACTAATGGTCCATGACCCTTTTAGCCAAAACGAATATTGACAACCAAAACCAGATCGCTTAATTGGGGAGCCTGAGTTAGCTAGCTGCTAAACAACCCAACGCCACAGTGGCGAAAAACGGCGAAAACGTGGACAAAAGTCAAAAAATGGAAATCGCAATTCTTGAAATCCGTTTAATGGAATTAGTTTATAAGGAATGTGTGCATACTGTTTTCACAGTTTTAATGACTTTATTACTACCATTTCGAAGATATGAGCCACAAAAGTTGAACATTTTTTAAAGTCAATTTTTCCGGGTAAAGTTTAACATAATGCTGTTCATTATTTTTTAAATATTATGTTCATCCACTATTATCGGCTGTTTATATGATACTTTAACATTATAATTATGTAAGTTGCACAACAAAATGTTTATTATTAACACTGATATGGAAAAACATATAAACCATAGTCATATTTAATGTTTGTGTAAGGTAAAAGTTGTGAACTCCACCTCGGTTCACCTACCAAATAGGCTTAAATGAAAGCTGGAAGCTTCCCGAATAAGAATCTGTAACGATATCTTGCGGTAATTTGCGGTTTTCTGAGTTATTCACATTTATGTTCACGCGCGCGCTCTATTATCATACGTGACAACAGCGGTTTCGAACGTTTTTCAAATATGTCGTCGCTGACCTTTGCAAAATGTCTTGTTTTGTAGGTGAGATTTCAATATCCACACCCATATATATATATTACATATTAGATATTTAAACATTGTTAAAAAATTTAAAAAATAAAAATTTATTTGCAATTTCTGATAATAAAAAATGAATTTGCTAATGAAAAAAATATTATTATGATAGTTCAAACATTCAAGTTTAAAATGCAAAAAGATTTAATTAATTTCGATAAATAGTTTTCGAGATAAAAATTCATACGTACTAGTTAACTAACCGTATTAGTTAACTAACAAATCAAAATTCGATTTTTAACACAAAAAATTAATTTGTAACACTAATATAATCATTTTATCTAAAAACATTTAAATAATTTATCTAAGAATCGAAGATATTAGTTTTGTCCACGTTTTCGTCGTTTTTCGCCACTGTGCAACGATCCAGAGTCAGATGAAAAGTATAAGCCTGACAGGGTAGCAAATCAATTGATTCTAACGTAAAGTCGCGATTGCTGAACTGCCACCCAAAAAACACGGGCTTCAGAGACCAAGCCGCTCAAATGGGGAGCCTGCGTTAGCTAGCTACGAAACAACCCAGAGCGAGCTCCGAGAATCTGAAGGCTCGTTAGCAATCCGACAAAAAATCAAATATGAGTAGCTGAGAGCAATCGTTTCGATATCTTAGCCTTTCTTGGCGCTAAGTATAGCTCTTACCTGACGGAGTTTCAGATACGAGATCGTTTGAACGGGGAGCCTGCGTTAGCTAGCTGCTGAAACAACCCACAACCAAGTGTCCAAATGGCATATACCCGCTTGACCAATCAAGTATCAAGATTCGTTGCGGCTCTTGACAGCGAAAACTGTTCCTAATTATTCTTATCAAAGAGACTTCTATTGTGCTCGACTGCGAAAACTGTTCTGATTTTAGACGGGTTTCGCTCGCCCTTTTATACTCGCAGGTTCGCCGAATTCCTGGAATTTCTGTGACGTCAGAATATCTAAATTTTCATATCGATCGATAATCGATACGTGACATACGGTCGATAATTTTGGCAATTACTGTCGATAACTAGCTATTCCTATCGGTGGGTACCAGATTGTCGTGATGTTGGCGATAGGAAAATAAAATAATTTTCAGAAAAAAAAATACACCGACTTCGAAATGCACTAAAAAGTATAAAATAATTTCTATTTCCTAATGAAGTAATTTCTATTTCATTGAATCATACAATTACGTCACAGATATGAATGAAACCTATTTACTCGTTAGGTAGTATATTAAATACATTTCAACCTTTTCGGAGGCGGCGCAAAATTAAAAGCTTTTCTTGAACATGTCAACCTTTGGACAGCCGAACATAGGCAATGCTTGTATAGCTATATCTTTTTCTATACATATAACTCGACAGCACGCCGCGAAGTAGGCGTTAGTGCGTATAGAATGTAACTATGGTCTATCTAGATTCATAGAGTATGCGACGGAAAGACTCGATCGCCGCATATACTATAAAGATAGAGCCCATCTGCCGCAAATTTGGTAATTCCCGCGTCGTGGGCTCCGTTTATAGGTTCTTAAATCCATGGCTTCCACATGCGAACGAAGTCAATTCAATTTCATTTATATCAGAAACGTTGCGAAATGAACATGCAGTCGTTACATTTACGTATATTACCAGATATATCTATAATGGTACGTATTCTTTCTCAGGATTTATTAATTTCCAATACGTCATACCACAATCAACTGGTTATTGGCAGGGACGTTTACTGAGGTATTTTTAATTTTGCGCCGCCTCCGAAAAAGTTGAAATGTATTTAATATACTACCTAACGAGTAAATAGGTTTCATTCATATCTGTTACGTAATTGTATGATTGAATGAAAGAGAAATTACTTCATTAGGAAATAGAAATTATTTTATACTTTTTAGTGCATTTCGAAGTCGGTGTATTTTTTTTCTGAAAATTATTTTATTTCACGCTTTTTAGTGGAATGCGGAGAATTGTATGGGATACTGTGAGACAGTTCTTCTGGGCTTTTTTTTGTCTGCGTAAATGCCGTGAGCATAATTAAGTAAAAGACAACATGGATATTCGTTTTTCAATTTTGTTTGCAACAATAATCCTTTGCAACTAAAAAATGAAAAAATTTTTGGTAATGGTACCAATGGGGAGTCAGACTCTACAAGATGCGAAAGGCTTTGTTCCGATCGGATCACCCACCTAGGAAAAAACCGGCGAACGTGCATAGAAAAAAAAATCAGGGACACTCTTTCAGGGACAAGTACAAACTAATTACATCATGATTAAGGGTGCTTCATCCATTTGTTCTTTGTTAACTTTCTTTGCAAAAATTTACTGCACATGTGTATCTCTTACGGTTTAGAACTGCGCAAGGGTGAAAGTATCCATAAAATAATAGCAGATCCTGCGCAACAAATTCATTTTGATTCAATTTCGATTTCATAATGCATAACATCATTCCTTTAATTGCACGTATTCTACATCATTACGAAGATATTACACTTCGCACAAGTACAATTTACGCATCCTCCGTGCGTTGAATACTGCCATCAGTAGGCACCCATAACGCGGATCAAATGCGATATCTGACTCGAACGGCATATTTTTATACAGGCGCCTTTGGACCTTCAAATTCTTTTTTTAAATAAGTTAGTGTAAAAAATGTAATATAATACAATTTCCAGAATATTACGTATAGAAATCAGTTGTGCACCGAACGGAAGGTATAAAATGTACGTATAACTTCAACGACAATAATATTTTTTCCACAAGCGAAATTAAAAATTCCAATTTATCCGTATTTTGTCTTTTCACCTACAGTTTACATATGTGAAATTTGATCAAAATAGTACGAAGTTTTATTAAAAAAATGTGCAAAATAATGTTAATTTTTAACATATTTTTTAAACAAATAAATTTTTCAAAAATCCACTTACGCCATATTATTGGCCTTCTAAAACAGAAAAATTTGCACTTTTAATTTTTTGTCTAGGCCTAATAGTTCCTGAGATATTCGAGAAAATATGTTTTGCAACCCCAACTTTGGGGGCCATTTTCACCCCTTCAGCATGGACGATGGCCGATAAAAAAAAATACGTGTCAAATATTTTTTTGTGTTCTATATCATACTCAAAGCGCATCAAAATCGGCGATTGGCGATTGGGTAATGTCCCTTGTTAGTTAGCGTTTTGGTACAGTGCATTGTAATTGCCCTTTCTTGTCTTTCCCGTGCATAGCACGGGCGTTCCACTAATATTAATAACAATAGTTTTTCGCTAATATCACGAAAACTAGAGTTTTCCGTCAATTATGCATAAGGAAAAACTCGTTCAGAATCATGCCACTAATAACGTATTAGAAGGACATTAAAATCGTTCGAAGTTGGTTTCAAAAGTTAATAACAATTTTTCGCTAATATCTCGAAAACTAAACCTTTCCGCGAAATTTGTATATGAACAAAATAGTATAGAATCATGTCCGCGATAAGATATTAAAAGCGCACTAAAATAAAAAAAATGTTTATTTCAAAAATTTCCGGTTTCTTGCAATAGCAACACTTTGCAATTAAAAAATGAAAAATTTTTTGATAATGGTACCAATGGGGAGTCAGAACCCACCAGATGCAAAGGATTTCGTTCCGATCGGTCAACCCAGTTAGCCGTAATCGGCGAACATACATAGAAAAAGAAAAAAGTTGCCGGTTGTTTTGCAATAACAACACTTTGCAATTAAAAAATGAAAAATTTTTTGATAGTGGTACCAATGAGGAGTCAGCACCTACCATATGCAAAAGGTTTCATTCCGATCGGTCCATCCAGCTAGGCGTAATGCGCAAACATACATAGGAAAAAAAAAAAAAAATATACTGATCGAATTGAGTAACCTCCTCCTTTTTCGAAGTCGGTTAAAAACTGATTAACTCGGCCTCCTTTCGTCAGTACACCCACCCTACGGGGTACACGCGTTACCCCGCAGACGTAGGTCCCTGTTCGGGCGCCAATATAATCGCCGGACTAGGTCCGGTTTACTTTATTATTTTGCCGACACAGTCGGCGTCCCAGGTTCGGACGCAGTTCAGTTGCGGTCGGTATGGTTCGCTAACGCTACCGCTTGCCTGTTGCTCTCTGCTTATCGGCCCGCGGCCCGGCTTTATATATGCCGCGGATGCCGATTCTCTCGTGAGGATCGCGGTCGCGGTAATCGCCGCCAATCGGCGATTATCGATACGTTTGGGCTAATGACCATGGCAGTCGATGCCCATAACACTAATCATCATCATCATCATCATCATCGATACGTTTGCGCCTGCTAGCGCGCTATCGTGTACGCGCCTAATGGCGCATTACACAGTCATGAGTCTAGAATGTTCGAGACGTTACAATAAAAACAAAGCAATTTTGAATATCCCGAACATTTTTAAATTCATTTACAGATTGATTATTTGATTCATCCCATGTTAGGTTTACAACCAGAAGGATTGTCGCAACTCGTTGTTCAGGAATAATTTCGACAATTGCTTGATGTTCCACTGATTCTCATTTTGTTTAAGCCATATGGGGCATTGTAACGGACGCTTACTTTTAATAAAATCAGAAGAATTTTGACCACGAAAGAGGTCGTCCGCGGGATTGTCCTCACTAGCTATATGATGCCAATCATTAACGTTGGTTTTTATCTCAATCTCTGCTACTCGATTGGTAACAAAGGTTTTTAATGTGTTAGGAGAAGTTTAAATCCAATATAATACGATGAGTATAGTCGGACTACAGATGAATTTTGCTAAATGTTAATTTTAATGCTTCTGATATTGTTTTAACTAAATTTGCCAATAGATGGGCTACACATAATTCTAACCTAGTTGTGGTCATTGTTTTCATAGGTGCTACGCAAGATTTGGCGCATAATAATTGCGCGTAGCAATTGTTAATTTTATTTATGGATCTTATGTACACACAAGCCCCATAAGCATTCTTGTTTGCGTTACAAAATCCATGTAATTGGACATCATTAAAATTACTTAAAATGATTTGACTAGGTACCGTAAACTGACTAAGTATTGGAGGATTATGTTTAAAATTCATCCATTTTGTACATAATGCCTTTGGAATTGACTCATCCCAGTCAAGATTCGCCTTCCATAATGCTTGCATAATAAGTATGGCTATTACAATTACTGACTCTAACAGTCCTAAAGATTCAAACAACTGTGCAATTTCTGATAATATATTGCGTTTTGTAATGCAGATTGTTCCGTAATGTCCGCATATAGCTGAGAGTCTCCGTGGAAACATTAAATATCGCGCTAACGGCCATATCGAGAAGAATTCGCGAATCACAAATCTCCTCGCGAACGAGGCATCGCGCATTACCGATCCTTTACATGCGTAATTGTAGTTACTATTCGCGGTCCTTGTTCTCCTGCGTACCTGTGCTCTATATCGATTAGGATCTGTCGCGCATCCCCGTTTTCGCTGATCGAGGCCGATAGATCGTCCCGTCGTTCTTCTTGTTCCGGCTCTTGGAGAAGTCACACGCACCCGAGTTACTTTCCAATTCGAATTCCGCGAAGTTGTGATAATCCGCCGAGCTATTACCATTATTTAGAGACACCGAATATCGATAAAATTAACGGAACGTCGTGCCCGCGATATTTTCCGTGTTGTCCGTTACTTCGTGTAAATCACCGTTGCCATCGCCATAACATGTGGCGAGATTCTCAGCCTCTATTTCGACCGGTATCTCGTGCTTCCGCGGTCGGACCTTGATCGCTGCGAAATTTCGGTAATATCGTCGCGTCAAGATTTCCGTCGCGTTCGGAGCTAACGCAGAGTTCCACCCAAGATTTCCGACGCGTTCGCGAGCAGCGACCCGATCAAAGGCAAGATCTCCGTGCATTCCATCGAACTTTCGTCTACCGGTCGATGTGTCACCTTTCGTACTCGTAGTTCAAAATTTAAACTGTGACATCGTAAATAAAGTGATTGTGGACTGTTTCCAGTGTAAAAAGTGTTAACAGTTAATTCCCGTCCTCCATTCCCGAGTCCAAAAACCTATATAGAATAAAAATCCAGCCCATTACCCAACAGACACGTATTTTTTTTTATCGGCCATCGCTCACATTGAAGGGGTGAAAATAGCCCTCGAAATTGGGGGTTGGAATCATATTTTTGGGAATATCTCCGGAATTAAAGAAAATAATTAGTTTCCTTTTTTTGCAAATGGTTGGTCTTTAAATAGGGAATTTTTGTGCGGAAAAACATCTCACGTGTGCGGTGATCCCGAAAAATTTGACAGATGGACGGAGACGCGGCAGCAACTGAACTTGGCGAGCAACGCGAGCACGTCGATAAACGGAGCGGGAGAGCTGCGGATAACCCTTCAAAACAAAGATGGCGGAACAAATGTAAATTTAAAGGACGTTCTTTATGTGCCCGAATTGAGAACGAATTTGCTTTCTGTAAGTAAAATTGCCGATAAAGGGTATAGCGTAATATTTCATAGTGAGGGCGCTGTGATTCGAGATAGCAAAGATAACCTTGTATTGTCCGCGAAAAGAAAAGACGGATTGTATTTTACGTCGGAAATCGCGGAAACGACCGGAAGCGTAAGTGATCGAAAGGGCGGAAACAGTTTAGGGTTATGGCATTCTAGACTCGGACATTTAAACGAAAAATATTTAATTATTAATCCGTGCGAAACGTGCTTAAAGGAAGAATTACTAAATTACCTTTTTCAAGCGAGTCGTAGCGAGCGACAAAATTGTTAGAGATTGTTCATACCGATATATGCGGGCCAATGCGGATTCATTCGATCGGAGGCGCTCGATGTTTTGTGACATTTATCGATGATTATAGCCGTTGGTGCGAAGCACGATTCCTGAGATCAAAGGACGAATTGATCGGTGCTTTCAAGGCATACAAGGCTTTAGTTGAAAAACAAACGGGCGAAAAGATAAAGAATATTGCAATCGCGAATTTGATATTTTTCTTTCGGAGCAAGGAATTAAGCGTCGACTAACCGTACCACACACTCCGGAACAAAACGGAGTTGCCGAGCGCAAAAATCGAATGCTACGCTAAGCGGCTAAATGTTTAATGATCGATTCGAACATATCTCAGGGATTTTGGGCCAAAGCAATCGCGACGGCGAACTACGTGCGCAATGGGTGTCCATCGAGCGCGATAAATGGGAAAACTCCTTTCGAACTTTGGACCGGTCGTGTACCTAGGTTGAATCACCTGCGCAGTTTCGGATGCAAGGCAATTGCGCTAAATAAAAACCTGAACAAAGGGGAAATTTGAACCGCGTGGCCGCGAGTGTATTTTTATAGGATATTCTGATACGGCGAAAGCGTGCCGTGTTTGGTTTCCGTCCGAGCGAAAAGTCGAAGCGACCAGAGACATAATTTTTCTTGAGAACCGTGCGTCGGGAATGAAATTCGACGATTTTATAGACGATAAGATTTGGTATCAACCAAGCGAAAGTTCAGATTTTAAAAATTGGACATATGTCGAATTAAATGATTCTAATTTTAGTGTAGGTCAAGAGCGAATTCAGGCAGATCAAGAGCAAATTGAAATAGTTCAAGGCGAAGTGAAGGAGCCTGGTGAACCAAGTGTTCCGGCGCGAAGGGGGCCTAGAAGACCCCGGATCATTCGTACTGGTCTCCCAGGGAGACCTCGTAAGGCTCCAGCTCAGCCAAGAAGCGAGAATGTCGAAGAGAATACGATCAGCTTCGCTGAAACTGGCGACACACTGGAGTACGGGTGTATTGCTGAGACGCCAATTAATGCAGCTCTTGAAGGACCCGATGCTTCGAAGTGGCGAGAAGCAATAAAAGACGAATTCCTCAGTCACGTTAAAAGTGAAACGTGGGACGTGGTCGACCGACCTCAAACGAAGAGCACAATCTACTGTAGAATTGTCCTACGAAATAAATTCAAACCTGATGGTTGTATTGAAAGACGAAAGGCTCGCCTGGTGGCCAGAGGCTTCAGTCAGAAGCCCGGAGTAGATTTTCGCGAGACTTTCGCACCTGTCGCGAGGATGAATTCCATAAGGATGGTGTCTGCTCTAACGGTACAATACGGAATGGAAGTGCATCAGCTAGACCGCATATCTGAACGGCAGTATCGACGAGGAAATATACATGGACGTTCCCGATTTGTTAGAAAGATTGCTGTCCGAAATAATTTTTGGGGAAACGACGGAGAAGGAGAAATAACTTGCAACGTAAATGTGCGCGGAATTCAAAAATACTTTTATTATGTAAGTCGCGGGTGTACGTTCGCGTGTCTAACTGGAACAAGCAGGACTCGACTCGCGGGCGCGTCCTTTTATATTGACGAGTGTCGAACGTTCGAGTCGATTTTTCAAATTCGCCGGTTGGAGTGTTGGCACCGATGCGTGCCGTTGTTGTTAGTCGGAGGTCGGCGGGACGCGCTGTGTCCCAACCGTCGGCGATCACCTCCAACCGTTTTTCGCGGACGATAAACATCTATCGTCACGTTCGCGTTCCGCGCTGCTCGTATGCATCGGTTATTATTTGAACGTACGAAATTGAAAACCCGCTAAGTCCGCTACAAATTCAAGAGTGCTGAGACTTGGCACTTCGAGACGCGGCTAGAGAGATGCTGAAGAGACTACAGTCCGGAAATAAGGTATGCAGACTGAGGAAAGCGTTGTACGGTCTTAAGCAGGCTGGTCGACAGTGGCACATTAATCTTCGCCAGGACCTGCGGGAATTGGGATTGCAGCCTCTCAGCGGCGACACAAACGTTTACACCACGAAACGCGACGATAAGTTACTACTCATCGCAACCTACGTAGACGACTTAATAATAGCCTCCAACGAATTGAATTGGATCGAAGAAGTTAAGGAAAACTTGGGGCGAAGGTTTGCTTTCAGAGATTTAGGCAAGATTAGTTGCTGTCTTGGCCTAGAATTTACCCAAGATGAGAAGGGGATGTTCATTTGTCAAGACGGGTATGCAAGAAGCATCTTGCATAAATTCAGTATGGAAGACTGCAACCCAGTCTCGATGCCGGTGGACGTATCCAAGAAGCTAGACGAACCGAACGAACCTCTAACTGAGGCAGATTGTCCTTTCCGCGAACTAATAGCGTGCCTTATGTATCTCTCAGTCTGCACAAGACCAGACCAGAAATAAATATGTGCGCGACTTAAACACGATTATTTTTATATATCGCGAGTGAAAATAGTGCAATTGAAGGGTGAAATTTGCCTTCGAAGAAGGACTTGCGCGAACACGTGGTCGTACGACATGTCGAAGTTGCGAGAGAACGTCGCAGAAATTAAATAAATTAAATAATGTAAATGTCAGTAGGGATTTAGAGTGCAGGGAAAGGGCGACCGAGGCATGTTGAATGCACGCGGTGATTAGTTTCGGCTATTTTCGTATTTTCGTGATTTGATAGTAAATAAATAAATAATGGCGTCGGTCGAGCAAGCTTCGATATATCGTACGAACACGTGGGCATCTCCGCGCGAGGGAAAGCATAGAGCGTAAAGACCGGTTCGCAAACATCCAACATGGCAGAGGAAGGATCGCCGCAAGCGCATGGAGAGCGGCCCTTACGGACGAAGCCTAAGGGTGAAGCGGAGGCACGCGACAACAAGCAAGATGGCGGAGACATGGCGCGTTTTTCAAATGGTAAGCGGATAGGTTGAAGAAAGAAAACAGTGAGGAGGAGAAGAGGAAGAGGCGAGACGACACGGAACGAAGTGAAGGAAGGAAGTAATTAATTAATAAATTAATAAATAAATGAAGTGAATGAGATTAATAATAATAATAACAATAATAATATTAATTATTTAATAATTAGCTAATAAATTATTTATAAATAGTGAAGTGATTAGTAGATTAATAAATAAATAATAAATAATTAATAATTAACAGATAGGCAATTAATTCGGTATAGTGTTGGGAAGTGTTATGGGAGTGCAGTGAAGTGCTGGGAGTGTTACGGGTACAGGGGAATATACGTGACCACGTGCGCGAGTGAAAAGGAACAGTGCAAAGCGGGAAATGGCGGAAAAGTGTTGGAAGAACTGCGGGAAACGCTCCAGCACCCTGGAAACTTCGACGTCCCAACGATGGTGGAGCAAAGTGGCCGCATTGAGAATATCCACCATGACGAAGGAGGGAACGCTGCAAGCACTTGGAGAGCGGCCCTAAAGGGTGAAGCGAAAGGATGCGGCAGCAAGCAAGACGGCGGAGGCATGATGCGCTTTTCAAACGGCAAGAGGAGGGGAAGAAGCGAGAAGACAGCGAGAGGGAGAAGAGGAAGAGCAGGACTGGAAGAGGCGGAGAAACGAATATAGACACGACCGATCAAACGACTCAAACCTGCAAGGAAGGAAACCGGTGTCAGCCTGGTCATAGCACCATTAGGGGGCACAAAACGGGGACCGACGGAGCGAGGGAGAGAAGAGAGAGAGGCCGAATTGAGCCAAGCACCCTTCTGATCAATTGTCGATTCAACTAGGGACCCAGTCGTTAGCCTGGTCATGGCACTATTAGGGGGCGACAATGGGGACCGAGTGAGATCGGCGGGAGAGAAGAAGGAGAAATTTTACCAAGAGCAATGGGCTCATGTAGCGTTGTGGAAGGAGACTGGGGATAGGAAACGCGGGGAAAATCGGACAAACAGTGATGATGCGAAGGGTGCGGGGGCGGGGGTGGGGACGGGAACTTTGCGGGGGGGGGGGGGCGGACGTGGGGGTGGGCGAAATTTCGAACTCAGGCAACATTTGGTCGAACGTATCGCGACACTTAGGTGCGAAATGGTGGGGAGAGGTCGCGGTTTTTTGCCGTATGTTCGAACTCACCGGGAGGCGGTGCCGAGGGGGCGTTACAAGGTCAAGCCGGAGGTCAGTGCGCATGCCCGGGAGCCCCCCCTTGGACCTTGACGTAGCCCTTCGGGCCAAGACCCTTTGAGTAAGGGCATCCATTCTCCACACATGGAACACACACGCGAGGGGGTAGTCTTTCTTCCACAACATGCAAGCGATGGCCTAGCGCAGGGGGACTATATCCAACGATAGGAAAGCCTGCCGGGTTGCCGCCACCCTCCACCCTTGTGGCGCGGGCGGGAGACAGTTTTAGTGGGTATGCGTGGAAACCGTCCCTCTTCTAGGGGCACCGGAAGCGTGAGTCCGGAAGCTGTGAACTCCTTGTGCCAGTTCAATAACAAATTCGGAAAGGAGCACTGGATCGCTGCGAAGAGGATTCTGCGTTATTTGAAAGGAACGTTGGATTACGGTCTAATGCAGGGGTCGGCAACCTATGACCCGTGGGTCACTGAGTGACCCATTTGGTAATTTCAAGTGACCCACTTTAGTTCCAAAAATAAAGTGTAAGATTGTAAGCGTTAATTTGTTGTGCGCTTTGTATGTGTGTGTGTGTGTGAGTGTGCGTGTCCGTCGCATGGTGCATCGAGAAGCATCGAGAAGGATCACGAATGTTCTGGAAGCGTGGCGACCGGAAAACGGAATAAACAATTGAGAGCTAGGGCTTCCAGAGCCTTCGATATAGAAAATAATAAAAGACGCGAGGACGCGCGCCTCGGGGCATTATGTCGCGAACTGTTGTCGAAATCGCTCGTGGTACCTCACAAGATATACAAACATTTTTTTTTCCCAAAAAATTTTTGTCGCAACGTTATGAACGTACCAAATTTGAATCCAGTATAATATATAAAAATATCAGTTAAAGCCCCACCCCCGCCTGACTGGATATGGAATCAGCTGATAGTATGCGGAATGCAGCGACATTGTCCGAACAAATTGTACCATTCTTGGACGCGCGCGTCGTTATCTCAGTTGTATGTCAGTTATAGTTATAGCACGTGTAGTACAGTAGCACAATAATATTGACCTAGTGACCTAGTGAAATAAATATTATTATTTAAAAAAATTACCATGAACAAACAAAAAGCAAAAAAGAGATTATTTCAAGATGTGTGGACAGAAAAGTATGGGTGTATCGAAAATGGTGACAAATTGATATGTACTTTATGTACAGATGTAATTACCGCCAGGACTTATAATATTGAGCGACACTTTTCTTCAAAACATAAAGATGTGAGTGAAATGGCAAATGAAGATAAATCTGAATACATTGCTAAACGTGTATTAAATTTTGGAAAACAAAATAAATTCTTAAAGAGTTTTGTTACAAGCAACAATCACGCTACGACTGCCAGCTTTGTTGCAGCTCTTAGTATTGGTACCAACGGAAAACCATTTACAGACGGCGAGTTTTTGATAAACGCATTCATAAATTGTTCCGAACACTTATTTAATGACTTCGCAAATAAAAAACAAATAATTGAGAGAATCAAAAAAATGCCATTGTCAGCTAGAACAGTCCAGCGTCGCGTTGAAGATATGGCCAAGAATATTGATGAACAGGTCAAAAATGATTTGTTATCTTGTGACATAATTAGCATTGCAGTTGACGAAAGTACCGACATAAATAGTATTGGTAGGCTTGCAATAATTATTAGATTTGCATCAATAAATAGCTCGAATGTCAATGAAGAACTATGCGTTCTTGCTTCAATGAATGACACCACCAAAGGCACTGATATTTTTCGTCAAGTATAAGAGTTTACAAATTTCACAAATGGGCAAGTATTGGATTTAAAAAGTAAATTGTTTTCCATAACAACTGACGGTGCTCCAAGTATGAGAGGAAAAACTGTTGGATTTGTAAAACTAATGGAAAATGAACTTGGCCGTTCACTTTTATCGTTTCATTGTATCATACATGAAGAAAATTGCTTTGCAAAGGCATCTACACAACAACTTAAGGATGTAATGGAGAAAGTTGTTAAGATCGTAAACATGATAATAGCGCGATCAGCATTAATACACAGGCGCTTTAAAGCTTTTTTGGAGGAAATTGAATCGAAATATGGATTTGTTATTACATTCTGAAATACGATGGGTAAGTCGGGGCAAAGTTCTTAATAGATTTGTAGAGTGTTTTGATAATATAAAAATATTTATTCACGAAATCGGTGAAAATGATCTCGAACTCAATGATAAACAATGGTTTTTAAGACTTTTGTTCTTAACAGACATAATGAACCATTATAATGATTTCAACGTACGACTCCAAGGAAATAACCACACAATTTTGAAAATGTATGAGGAATGGAAGAGTTTTACTTCAAAATTGATATTATTTGAAATTGACATAAAAACTAAAAAATTTCATTTCTTTCCCTTGTTAAAAAGGGAACATGAAAAAGAAAATATCGATGAACGCAATCTAAATATGTTCGAAAGTTGGATTTCGGTCATTAAAAGTGAATATGAAAGTCGGTTTCAAAGTCTTAAGGGGTAACACCACTCTAGGATTTTCAGAAAGTCGATTTTTTTTTTCTTTGCTAAAACAATACTGTAGGGTCTTAAGAACAGAATGCCGTTTCAGTTATAGTGGAAAACAAGTTTTAAATGGTTCAATTATCAATTTTGCCGCAGCGCCTCAGAGCACGCACTGAGTACTCGCGCGGTATGTTGCAATTCATCGCTTTCGTATTATTGTTATCATTTAAAATAATAAGTTTACTTGTTACCTACAAAACAAACAGAAGTATCCAGAAAGCTAGAGGAGATGACAAACACTGATCTGGATAGACAAATGTATAGTACAGGCATTGCAGATTAGCGGTGAACAGAGAATTTAAGGATCAAAATGTTCATAAAACTTCAAACGCGTTTTTCTCGAAACCAGTTTCTTCATACTGGGAGGACGGATTTCTCGGTGACTACTGCATGGATTGAATTGAAATTTTCACAGTAGCTGCACAACAATATTGTCCTTGGAAGTACGTAGCCGTTTTTTGATTGAATGTAAACTTTTTTTTTTATAAACAATTTAGTGCTCATTTTTCATGCAAAAAGTCGATTCATTCCTTAAAATACGCATAACTTCCACAAAAATTGATTAATCAAAAAACCCCTACGTACTTCTACAGCCAATGGTATACGGATTCTAAATTGTTTTGATTTTTTATCCCACGACTCATACATAACGAAAAATCCGTCCTCCCGTAGGAGTGTTTTTACAAAAGCTGTTTCCGTCGATCGGCTCTGTCGCCTCCATTTTGTACGAAAATGACAATAAAAAAATATTTTTTTGTAGTTCCATATTTGTTAAATAAACCCTCTGAAAAGAAATTCTTTTCCGTTTATCGTTCTTCCAAAAAAAACTGTCAAAGTTAGGCCTCTTTTTCGGGCTCTAGAGTGGTGTTACCCCTTAAGAAACATGGAGAAATGTTTACATTTATAATAAAGCCCGATGAAATAGAAGAAAATATTATAAATTTGCAGTATTTTGAATATCTAAGAATTGGCAATTTTAGTTTAGAAATGATTGATTTTAAAAGTTCAACATTATGGACAGATAAATTCAAGAAATGGCGGAACGATTTGGAAAAATCGGCATCACTTCCTACGAGGTTTTCATCATTAAAAAAAATTGGCTTTGCCATTTTGTCCACATTCGGGTCCACTTATAAATGTGAGCAAATATTTTCACAAATGAAATTTATTTTAAGCAAAAACAGGAGCAGGTTAACTATTGAAAATTCAGATACTTGTGTTCGACTTAGAACGACTAACTATAAACCAGACTTGACTAAATTGACGTCACAAGTTCAACATCAGGGGAGCCATTGATATCGTAGAGAAAGTTTGTAAATAAAATTTATTCAACTATGTTTGTAGTTATTTTCTTAATAAAATATATCTTATTATTTACTAAAATGCTGTTTTAATACGAAAATATCTCTGACCCAAACGTCTCTTTAATACTCGCATTTTGGTTGATTTTGACCCGCGGCCAAAAAAGGTTGCCGACCCCTGGTCTAATGTATACGCGCAGCAATCACCTATTATACGGATATGTGGATGCTGATTAGGCCGGTTGTATAAAGGATAGAAAATCGTACACCGGCTACACCTTCATTCTTGCAAATGCAGCTACGAGCTGGGAATCAAGAAAGCAACAAACTGTCGCTTTGTCGTCGACTGAATCGGAGTACATGGCTCTCGCCGATTGCGTGAAAGAAGCGATACATGAGTGAAACAACGGGATCGGATATAAGTCCAATAACCATTTTCAACGACAACCAGGGATCTCAAGAATTAGCTAAAAACCCCGTTTTTCATTCTAGGACCAAGCACATAGATGTAAAACACCACTTCGTGCGAGAAACTGCCGAGAAAAACCTCGTAAACTTGAAGTACATGCCTTCGAAGCAAATGCCAGCTGACGTGCTGACGAAAGGTCTCGCGAATTCGACTCATACGTTATGTATTGGAAACTTAGGCTTAAGAAAGCGAAAATGTAAAGAAAATGTAAACGTTAAAGTATCGCGTTCAGAGGCTTGAGAGGGAGTGTTAGTCTATATTGAATATTGGCAAGCCTCTATGTCTTTTATTTATATGCAGTTGCATACTTGTAGCAACTAACTTCGCGTACCACCGAGGAGGAAGTTGCGTTGCTCACCTTTTTATTCTATTCTAATAAAGTCCACGCTACTGTTCGCATCATTCACATCACGTCTTTGCATTCCACCTTAACCTTAACATTAACACATCTTCTATGGCATTTCAATGAACTCCTAACAATATTTGAAATTTGTAACGCTCGATGTGAGGTTTATTCAGAAAAGAATAAAAGTTACAGATATGATTACAATGTGGGATTCGAAACAGCGAAATCGGATGAGAAAATTGTTGGCTGTTTTCTTGCGTAGACAGAGTTATGTCGAGGGTTTAGGCAAGGGGAGAACAACTCTCTGCTGGGATTCCAAGCAGAGGTTAGGACGACTGGTAGTAAATCCAAGTCTTTAGGAATAGGAGAGTGACTGTTTTCCAACTCTGGTACTTTCGAGAATGGTATTGTCAGGGTGCAGGATGGGAATGCTCTAACTTTTCTGTTTTTGGAAGCCCTTTTATACGGTTTATTTCGCCTTCGGCCACCCAAACAGCGTGCCGAATTGCGATCGGTAGATTTTTATGACACTTGCAGATAGTAAGTACGCCGAGGCTTGCGGTGCGCTGGTCATTTTTCCCGTGTAACAGTATCTCTTATACTAAGTCTAAATTCTAAAAAATTATCTCGCTACAGATTGCATATTTAAACAAATGTTTGATACGGCGTCATTATCATCGAATTCGACAGTTAATTTGGGTTTATTTGATACCCATTTGTGGAGTTGAAATCCACCAAGTTTTAAAAGTTATATTAATTAAGTTTTTATTTGCAATGCTTCTTGAATTGTGGATGTGCTGACAGCAAATCATCAACATAAAAGTCATTTTTTAAAATCGCGACTGCTTCAGTATATTTATTGGAATGATCATTTGCTAATTGTTGCAATGTTCTAGCTGCAACAAATGGTGCTGTCCCTTGAGTAACAGTAATTAATTTAAATACCCTTAGAGTCTCATATTTATTTTCGCTCCACAAAATTTTTTAATAAATTGCATCTAAATTTCAAACTTTTACTTGCCGATGCACTTTTTGTACATCGCCTGCAAGAACCACATTATGTAATCTAAATCTCATAATAATAAACATTAAGTCATCTTGTATGGTATGGCTAACTTTTAACGTATCATTTAATGGAATATTAGTAGTGGTTTTAGCTGATGCATCAAAGACAACTGTAACCTTAGTAGTCAAACTTTCGTTTCTGATTAGCGCATTATGAGGTATGTACTAACCTTCGTGAGTAACATTACTTTTCGTAATTTCGCACATATGCCCTTTTTTTTTATTTTTTTTTTTTTTTACGAATGGAAATCTTCATAGACTTCCCCGCTCCCCGGGGGAGGAAGAGGCAAGTGTCAGATTCTTACTGACTAAAACCCCTCGGTGATTCCCACCCTCGGCGGCATAGCGCGTCCCGGGGTCGTGCATTATCGTCACCACTACGCGCGCACATATGCCCTAGCTCTATTTGAATCAATTGAATCAATTGAATCTAGCGGTACGGGAACGGGGCAAAGAGGGTAGGCCGCTAGGACCACCTAATCCCCACTTTTCGACTCACGAGTAGCTCCTACCGTTCATCCGTAATGGTGTGGTTTTACATAGGTATAGAAACAGATATTGCTACTATATGTTAAAAAACTTTATCTTTTTCCTCTTACGCGATGCATAAAACTTTTGGACACTACGACAATGGAATGCCGCTCAACGTAACGCTCGTTCTGTCTCGCTTGTTCTATATACAGGGTGTCCCGTAACTAGTGTTACTCCCTGAAAGGGGTGATAGAGGACGTCATTCTGAACAAGAATTTCCTTTGCGAAAATGGGGTTTGAAGCTTCGTTTTTGAATTATTAAGGAAAAACACGGACCAATCAGAGCGCGAAAATTTCGCGCGCTCAGACGCGAGAGCGACAGCTTCGAAAATGACGGTCGATTGTGATCGTGAACAAGCGTATCGATACCACGTCGGTATAGCGTCGGTATGATAGAAAGCTGTTAGATGAAAGTTACATTGAAAAACGAATTTAAAATTTGAATTATTATTGAATTATCATTTATTAATGCACAAGAAATAAAGAAATTAGTCCTTAATGTTTTCCTATGCTTAATTCTAATTCATCGCACTTTCTAATTACCTGTTTTGTTCTCGCGTTTCGAAAATTTCGGCTCCCCGCTCTCACCCCCCACCCCCTCTCCCAACAAGAAAGTTGCCTTCTTAGTATATCCTATCACCTCTGTATATCCTACGCTATTTCCGACATCTGATTTTCGGCTCATGTTTTTAAATTTCCACGCACCGCTTTCCATCGCGTTTTCGCGATGTTTCCCCTTCCCTTGCTCCCTTTTAACCCTTGCGTTATCGCCGCTCACCGATTTTCCCCGCATTTCTTATTACGCCCCAGTCTTCTTCCACAACGCTACATGAGCCCATTGCTCTCGATAAAAATTTCTCCTTCCTCTCTCCTGTCAATTCCACTCGGTCCCCGTTATCGCCCCCTAATGGTGCCATGACCAGGCTGACGACTGGGTTCCTTGCTGAATCAACAGTTGATCAGAAGGGTGCTCGATTCGATTTGATCTCTCTCCCTCCTCTCCCCCGCTTCGTCGGTCCCCGTTTTGTGCCCCCTAATGGTGCTACGACCAGGCTGACACCGGTTTCCTCCCTTGCGGGTTTGAGTCGTTTGATCGGTCGTGTCTATATTTGTTTCTCCGCTTCTTCCACTCCTGCTCTTCCTCTTCTCCCTCTCACTGTCTTCTCGCTTCTTCCCCTCCTCTTGCCGTTTGAAAAGCGCACCATGCCTCCGCCGTCTTGCTTGTTGCTGCATCCTTTCGCCTCACCCTTTAGAGCCGCTCTCCAAGTGCTTGCAGCATTCCTTCCTTCGCCATGCTGGATATTCTCAATGCGGCCCCTTTGCTCCACCATCGTTGTGACTTCGGAGTTTCCATAGTGCTGGAACGTTTTCCGCAGTTCTTCCAACACTTTTCCGCCATTTTCCCGCTTTGCACTGTTCCTCTGCACTCGCGCACGTGGTCGCGTATATTCCCCTGTACCCGCAACACTCCCAGCACTTCACTGCACTCCCACAACACTTCCTAACACTACACCGAATTAGTTGCCTATCTGTTAATTATTTATTTATTATTTATTATTTATTATTTATTTATTTATTAATCTACTAATCACTTCATTATTTATAATAATTTATTCATTAATTATTAATTAATTTATATTATTATTATTATTATTAATCTCATTCACTTCATTTATTTATTAATTAATTACTTCCTTCCTTCACTTCGTTCCGTGTCGTCTCGCCTCTTCCTCTTCTCCTCCTCACTGTCTTCTTGCTTCAACCTATCCGCTTACCATTTGAAATACGCGCCATGTCTCCGCCATCTTGCTTGTTGCCGCGTGCCTCCGCTTCACCTATAGGCTTCGTCCCTAAGGGCAGCTCTTCATACGCTTGCAGCGATCCTTCCTCCGTCATCTTGCTTGTTGCCGCGTGCCTTCGCTTCGCCTTTAGGCTTCGTCCGTAAGGGCCGCTCTCCATGCGCCTGCAGTGACCCTTCCCCGGTTGGATGTTTGCGAACCGGCCTTCACGCTCTACGCTTTCCCTCGCGCGGAGATGCCCACGTGTTCGTACGATATATCGAAGCATGCTCGACCGACGTCATTATTTATTTACTCTCAAATCATGAAAATACGAAATAAGTCAAAACTAATCACCGCGTGCATTCAATATGCCTCATTCGCCCTTTCCCGCACTCTAAATCCCTAATGACATTTACATTATTAATTAATTAATTTAATTTCTGCGACTTTCTCTCGCAACTTCGACATGTCACACGACCACGTGTTCGCGCAAGTCCTTCTTCGAGGGCAACTTTCGCCCTTAAATTGCTCTATTTTCACTCGTGATATATAAAAATAATCGTATTTAAGTCGCGCACATATTTATTTTATTCCGCGGTCGGCCCGAACACTCGTTTCCTCGCTTTCGATTACTCATGGGTTTGCACCCCATGCTTTCCCTCGCGTCGCATGGAGGTCGCCATTACCGAAATTTCGATTTTTATTTATAGATTTATTATTTCACCACCGATTTTTACAAAACTTCACCGCTCACTTCCCCCACGGTCTTCCCTCATTTCACAACATTATTTATCACACTTTAACCACTTTTTCCCACTAAAATTGAACTTTATCGCGGAGCGACCCCCGAACACGTGCGCTCGCCACGACAGCCAGCCGTGCTCCCCCCTGCCCAGTCAGTACCTGTGTGACCCGGAACGAGAGCTGCCCGTGGCCGCGATCCATCCACTGTTCCAGGTGTGGAAAGGTCGCCCCGACCGCACGCTTCTCCGCGGCCCCGCTGGCAGTGAGTTCCGGGCGCCAGCAGGAGATAGCGACGCGGCGGGCCTGGAGCCTGACCTCCTCGACGCTGGGCCCCGGCAGGACACCCCCGATAACCCCCGCCAGGCGGAGGGCGCTTCGGTGTATATACACTTCAGCCTCCACCTCCGCCTGATACTTCCAGAGAATTATTCCTGCCAGGACCATCGCCGACTCGTAGGAGATCGTGCGGTAACCCATCGCCAGCCTGATCGCCAGTCGCCGCTCCACACGCCGCAGAACTATCTGCGACCGGCGCTTGGCGGCCAGGTCGGCAGCCCAAACTGGGGCGCCGTATAGGGCCATACTCCGCACGTATTGGCTGAAGCTGCTGTATCCTGGGAATCTAGGAAGCAAACAACCGTGGCGCTTTCTTCGACGGAGCTGAGTATGTGGCACTCAGCGAGGTGACCAAGGAAGCAATTCATCTACGCAAATTTCTCGTGGAGCTGAGTTTTGATACACTTGCTGAAGTAAGTATACACTGCGACAATAATGGAGCACACAAACATATTGATGTACGCCACCATTTCGTACGTGAAGCCATAGACAAAAAAAAATTGGTAACAGTCAAACATGTCTCTATCGAGAATATGACGCCGGATATCATGACTGAAGGTCTACCAGGCCCCAAACATCTGGATTCGCGATGAAAAGAAGTTTCCACTTCGCAACTTTAATTAATTATTTCTCTGGAACCGTTTAATTGATTGTCATGATACCAACGCCAACATACACTATTTATCGGAGACTTTAAGGGAAAAATACAAAAAGTTCGGAGAGAAATCGCTATAAAAATTTTTAACTTTCCTGAGCCCCCTTAGTGGCCTTAGTAATTCGGCACTTAGCGTGCCCCTTGAAGGACCCTCTCTTGACACGGCCCTGGCGGTCTCGGCAAGATGGCTGCCTCCGAGCACGTTTTCCTTTGTTTAATTATTGCTTAATCACCGCTTACTGCACTATTTTTGTTCAACAACACATATATCAAACTGTTCGGAAAAATTTGGCGATCACAGTAATGTATAATAGTTTACGCCATTCACAGTATTTTCACCTTTATCGTCCATCGAAAATTTTGTCTGTTAACACGTGCTCCGTTACGCACCGTATCACTTTATACACTGTTTCTCGTTATTATTCACCAGTTCTACTAAAAGTTTATATCACATCATGTTCAGTTTTGTTTACTCTACACCTCCGTACTAAATTTTCGCCAAAATTCGCTCTTTTTACCACCTTAAGGGGCGAAATACCTTTAGACCGATGAAAATAGGCTGATTTTTGTGAATTTTTTTGTATAGGATATCTTTGTTTTGCGTTTTTGAAATTTCAGGTATAATTTATTATAACTATTGCCTATTACACAATATTTTTTGTTTTTAAATACATTTAAACCTTATATATATTGGTCTGAATCAAGTTTGCAGACAATGTTTCGAAAACTAACATTCACAGTTAGTAGATGAACCTCAGAAATGTGCAAAATGTGTAAAATTAAAGAAATGGCGCACTTTTAAAGAAAAACTGAATTTTATTGAAAATTTTTGCACTATTTTGCAATAAAAAGGACTTTAATGTTCAATTTATTTCATACATTTAGGTTCATATGTTAGATACTATTGTCATGGATATGTGCAAAAAATTTGAGCGCGATTGATAAACTAGTTTTTGAGTTATCAGCCACACCAATTGTAAAAATGTAGTTTTGAGAAAAACGCGTTTAAAGTTTCGGTCCTCCGGACTGAATGCGTGTATACCCGCGGCGCTAATCGGCCATAACTTCAAAAGGGCTTCGTATTTCACTTTAAAATTTTGAGACAATATTTTTAAGATGTTGCACTAACATTTTATGGAAAAAAAAAAATTTTCAATTTTTTAAGATTCTAAAGGTATTTCCCCCCTTAATGCCGACTTAACCCTTTTAGTGCCGGGAGCCGATATATCGGCTCTTGCTGCACTGGCGAGAAGTGCCAGAGCCGATATATCGGCCCGCTCCTCGTAGCACCTTACTATTCGCATTGCGGGAGAACTCTATCTCAAAATAATTTTATAATACGTTATAAATGGTCTAATTTCATTACGAGAGAATTAAAAATAATAATGAAGTATTATGCAAAATTATAGCACAAACATATCTATGAAAACATAATTTTGTCAACCATGTATCTTCGACTTAATTTTTGTTTTTGTTATGTAATATTATTTATCTTGTCACAAAATATATCGGAAATGCAAAGTATATACTTTGTAATAAATAGTCTATATAAAATTATGATGAAAAGACGACTTTTTGTATGTGCAAATATGTTTTGTACGAGAGAACTCAACTTTTACTTTTTTTAATAATTGTTTATCCCTTTGCCATTTATATAATTTTCAATGAATATAGAAAAAACTAGTGTCAATGTTTTGTTCGCTATTTTGTCATCCTACTGCTTTTTGAATCATGTAAATATTATTATTGGTTTGGTTTTTATGAGCATTTTCCCCAACCCTAGTAAAACGGTGAAATTCAGCCGGTTATTGTCGCGTAGACACCTGTTTTTCGCCCGGTACTAAAAGGGTTAAACACGGAGCACATTCCGACACGTCTACACCGCCGTTAAGAGAGTCATAGTTACTCAATAAAAACATATTTTTAGCCTTAAGTTTGAGGGCTATTATCCCCCCTTCAGCGTGAACAATGGCAGATATAAGAAAATACGTGTCAAATATTTTCCTGAGAATTGTCTTTCACATAAGTGAAATGGGTGTTTCGTTGCGATATGTTTGCTTGTTGAATAAGCGTCTTCTTCTTCAGGCAGGTGCACAGTGTTTCTTGCACTATACAAGTTGTTGGGTAATGGGCTAGGTTTTATTCTATTTTTTTTGAATCGGGAAGAGAGGAGGGAAATTAACTGTTAACACTCCTTTGTTTGGAACACTCACAATTACTTTATTGACTATTGCACTACTCGATACTGGACAAAGAACACTTGATTTAATACAACGACCGGTAGACGAAAACAAAAGGGAAATGAACAGAAATCTTCCCCTTGATCGGGTCGCTGTGCGCGAATGCGACAAAAATCTTGGGCGGAACTAATTTTGCTCCGAATACGACGGAAATCTTGACGTGACGATAATAACGATTCACAGCGATCAAGGTCCGACCGCGGAGGCGCGAAATACCGGTTGAGAGAAAAGATGACAGTCTCCAGAAATCACAATGGCGCAACACGTGGGGCCACGTGTTGTGACGACGGCAACGGTAATTTTCCTAAATCGCACGAATTAACGAAAGAAAAGGAAAGTGTCGCGGGCACGATGTTCCTTTAATGGTATTTGTATTCGGCTGATCGGAATAACGAAAATCGGATCGCTCTGCGGAAAACTCGGGTGCGTGTTGTTACTTCAAGAGCCGGAACAAGAAGAACGACGGAAAGATATGTCGGCATCGATCAGTGAAAACGGGGATGCGCGACAGATCCTAATCGATATAAGGCGCAGGTACGCAGGAAAACAAGGACCGCAGATAGTAAATACAATTACGCGTGAAAAGGATCGGTAATGCACGATGCCTTGTTCGTGAGGATATTTATGATTCGCGAACTCGTCTCGTTATGGCCGATAGCGCGACATTTAAGGTTTCCGCGGAGACTCTCAACGATATTCGAACGTTCCGGAACACGAGTTTTTGGGACAAAATTCACAATCTTACTTTCATACATAATAGTAACGCAATTCTTATTTTAATTTAACTTTATATTGTAGTTTTTTTAACTCTTTATGACCCGATTTTTTCGTCTCTAGAAAACAGTTATATGATCTATAGTTGTATGATACTAACCTTCAAATACAGATCAGTAATAGGTTTACTATTTTTATACTCTTTATTCTGAATATAACGATTAGTAATACATAATTTATAATGATAATTTCAATTACGCTAATCATTCTATATGAGAAAAATGCCCTTTACGAAACGGTTTACAAAATTTCCGAAGGAATCTATTATAAATTATACGGAAAGTGTAATTAAATGCTATGAATTTACAAACCTAAGTCCAAGCTAAATATATACAGGGTGTCTCACAACTCGTGTAACTCCCGGAAATGATGGTAAAGGACGTGATTCTGAACAAGATTCCCCTTTGTAAAAATGGGATTTGAAGTTTTTAAATTATTAAGCAAAACATGGACCAATCAGAGCACGCGGATTATGCGCGCCCAGAAGCGAGAGCAAAAGGTTCGAGCCTAGCAGCTGAGCTCGATCATGATCAAGTGCCTATGTGCCGGGATAGTGTAAATTTTTAATAAGAAGCCCTTACGTCAAATCTCAGTTAATTAATGAACAGCGCAGTCACAAATAATGTTCACTTATTCGTTTGTCTTGAGTAAGGAATAGAATTAGTTATATGTAATTAACTAAAGTCAAGTAAATTAAATTTCTGTAACTCTAGATTTACATAAAACTCATAAATCATTAAAATAAAACTCACCAATTGTTAACAAATAATCCTGCTTGATTGAAAATGGATCCTCGTAAGTAGATCGTTCTATCGATCGTAACTATTCGTAAAAATAATACACAACTTCACTATCATTTTTTATTATCACGTTTCACTGTAATATTTTTTTGCCACTTTTCACTAATTTCCTAACATAATAACGATGAATAACACGTGAACGATTATCTGAAAATAACTTCTGTGATTTTTTTTCTTTAACGTTTCGCTTCGAACGTTCTGTCCTAATCTGCCAATTGTGACTCCAAATGTTTGGAGCCTAGCGAAAGCGAGAGTTCTAAGACAGTTCTAGCTGCGGTGGCCGGAGTTACGCCTCCGAGCCGCCGCCTGTCGCCCTCTACCTCTGCGGCCGGGATGGCGATTCCGTTCGCAATCCTGTTCCGCGGCCTCCTTCTGCGACATAACACGCTCGCAGAAGGAGGCGAACTCGTTCCATGACCTCTCGCTGGCGAGGATCTCCCTGATCACCCTATCCAGCGAGAAGTCCCACCCTATGTGGCACCGTAGGCCCATTCTCGGCCCAGCCCACGCCGGACAATGTTCGAGCGAAACACCCGTGTCCGGTGAGCACCCGTGTCATCCAAAAGGTGAGCCTTCCGTGACCGCGGTCCTGCCACTCACGTAAAACGGGCAGGACCGCAGCTGCTCTAATGCCTAACAACACTATCGGTAACGCGTTTGTCCATCGCTCGTTGTTATAACATCTAATTGCCGCTTTGAGCTGCCGATGGAGACGCTCGACTAAACCATTCGCTGCCGGATGATACGCGGTAGTTCTTAGGTGCGTCGTTCGTAACATCGTATTTAATTGTTTAAATATTTGCAACTCGAACTGACAACCCTGATGTGTCGTAATCCGTAACGGTGTACTGAATCTCGCAACCCAACCGCTAACAAACGTTCCAGCAACATTTTCGGCTTCGATATTATCTAACAGAAATGCTTCCGGCCAACGGGTAAAACAGTCTACGCAAGTAAGACAGTACTTGCTACCTCTTGATATTGGCAACGAACCCAGCAGGTCGATATGTACATGTGTAACGTCCCTGGGAAAACCTTTTTTTTCCCTATCACCATCATCACGACAATCTCGTACCCACCGACTAGAATAATCAATTATCGACAGTAGTTGCCAAATTACCGACAGTATGTCACGTATCGATTATCGATCTATTAAATTCGACAGTCGGTAACCAATATATACAGGGTGTCCCGCAATTAGTGTAGGACCCGAAAAGGGGTGGTAGGTGGGGCGATTCTGAACAACTTTTTCCTTTGCCAAAATATTGGTTGAGGCTCCATTTTCGAGTTATTAGCAAAAAACAGTGACCAATGAGAGCGCGCATAGACCGGGTGCGCGAAAGCGTGAGCAAAAGCTTCGAATATGACGGCCGATCGTCGTCGTGAACAAACGTATCGATACCGTCGGTATAACGTCGGTATAACGTCGGTATATCGTCGGTATAACAGGAAGCTATTAGGTGAAAGTTAAATTGAATAATGAATTAAGAAGTTAAGAATAATATTAAGTTCTTCGTAATTCGTGAATGGGAGATAAACCAATTAGTTGTTGTTTACCCAGACCAAGTATCTTGTATTTATTTTAAGCCTTCAAAAAGGAAAAAGAATAAATTCACGAAAATTCATTCTGTCGATTATTCCAATGAAGCAAATGAATAAATTCACGTTTCAAGACGAATGAGTACCTTCCCTACGAAATGGGATAAAATTGGAATAAAATATCTAATGCAGTACCTCATTGAAGTGAAATAAATCAATTGCTGCGTACGTATAATTTTAAAAATATGGAAACAACTTAAATAAAACTTACTCATTGATTCATGAAAAAACTAGCTTCGATAAAAAATATTTATGTCACCGGGTAGATCCACCGATCAGAGCATCAACAGCTGATATCCTGGCAGGGTCAATGAACTCTCAATTTATTTCACTGTCTCTTTCTAATAATTGCACAACATAAGCACGACCGGTAAACGGACCGAATGAAAACGCGTGAACGATTATTCATAGATATGTATGTTTAACGATACGCTATATTCTCATTATAAGGTATCCGAATTAAGGAATCGATATTATATTGTATTTTATTAGAAGACATTCTTAGACTGGCCACGGATCGCGGTTTCGTTCTCGATCGCGAGGCATACGTCGCGAACGGTTGCCATGCAACGATGATCTGTTGAACGACTGCGGCGTCGATCGACAGTCATCGTTTATTGTCGAAAGATACGTGTTGAAATAAAATGTATCGTTGTTTTTAATAAAAAATTCTGTTTTCTTGCTTTCAAGATAATATAGTTTAAATTATTTATGAATATTTGTTTATGTGTTTTCATTCGTCGTATTTATGTGTTGAACTCACAGTGAAAATTAGTGAAAATTAGTGAAAAATAACAGAAAAAAGTGATAATGAAAACTAATAATGAAGGGTGACAGTGATAGGTGACAGTGAAGTTTCTTGAGAGATTTTTCAGAGTTTCTATTATTTATGAGAACAGTAGGGATCGGTGGATTGGCCCAGTGACAGAGACGCATTTTTATCGTGATTATTTGCGGTTCAATGGGTGAGTTACATTTAAATTTATTAATTATTCAATTCAAATTTTTATTTGTTGAATAGAAAAGTTATTTAATTTTTTAAAAATGAGAATTTGTTCTTTTTCATCATCACAATATCGAACGAAAATAATTTTCCATATTTTATCCGTTATTTCTTTGCCATAACGAATAAACGTATCGAATAAATTCGATTTACTTTGATTACGTGAGTAGAGACTAATTTTGTTATTTCTTATTCATGAATAAATGATAATTCAACAATAATCCAGATTTTTTTATTCATTATTTAATGTAACTTTCATCTAACAGCTTTCTATTATACCGACGTTATTCCGACGTTATACCGACGTTATACCGACAGTATCGATACATTTGTTCACGACGACGATCGGCCGTCATATTCGAAGCTTTTGCTCACGCTTTCGCGCACCCGGTCTATGCGCGCTCTCATTGGTCACTGTTTTTTGCTAATAACTCGAAAATGGAGCCTCAACCAATATTTTGGCAAAGGAAAAAGTTGTTCAGAATCGCCCCACCTACCACCCCTTTTCGGGTCCTACACTAATTGCGGGACACCCTGTATATATATCTGATATTATCCAATTGTTGAAGACGTGACAAATTATCGTATAAAAAGGGCTCACCCTCTTCGAAAACAAATCTCAATTCATTTCTCCGTAAAAGGTAAGAGAAAATTGTATATGTAATAATTATTGCTAAATTGCAATAAACAAAAAATTCCAAAAACACGTATCCCCTATTTTGATTCACGAAGAGTTGTATGTTAGCGCCAACGTATTTTGGAGGGTCGTTGAGGGCAATTAGCCTGTGCTATTTTGCCTTCGAACGATTTATGATAGGGATAGCCTACGTGAGGTCTAAGCGAAAGGTCGTTTATGAGAGTCCAAGTGTGGCGATAGATGATGGCTATTGACTTGGAGTTGTATGGTCATCAGATGTTGTAGGATTGCTTGCTTTGTTAGTTTCTGAGATTGTAGAAAAGGATAGATAGTTTGTTATTGAATTGCTTAGTCGAATAGGGTCGTTGTTCCTGGAGGATCTGGCCACGTAGTGGGGAGGCAGGGATGCCTTTGGTAAGAGGACTGAGTTTGACCTCTAGGCAATTACCCCAGCACCTTGATTGGAAACACATCTCTTTTCGAAAAAGTATCTAACATGTACAAATGCAAGAAGTATTATTTCGCCTCATGCCGGATATGGCCTAGTACAATTAATTAAGAATAAATTATTTGGCCAAGCATCTAGAGTAATCTCAAGCGGTGATTACAACACTATCATCGAATTAATTACAGTTTTAAAATCGCGTTTTGCTCCACTACATATTTCTTATCAATTATACGAAGATCTTTCTAAAATGGCACAAATGCCAAACGAGGCCGTTGTAGATTATGGTAGCCGCGTATCGAGTCTCCTATCACAAATTAAGAATTGCAATGAGATAGAACAACCGCAGTTAGCGCCGCAATATAATAAAACCGCCGAAAGTAATGCAATTAGAACGTTTATGACAGGTCTAAGACCGGAAATTTATAATAGATTACGATATCACGAATACATATTTCTCGACGATGCGATTAGCGCAACAATTCTCGCTGAAGCCGAATTTAGGGAGTGTCAAATTCGTTTAAAAATGGCCGAAGATCATATTCGTAATGTTCAGTGCAGTAATTGTCTTAAATACGGGCATACGACAAATACGTGTACATCTGAGATACATCAGGAATCGTACGTCCGTAGACAGCCCAAGTTTTACCAAAACTGCCAGAAGCCAGGACACACACTTCAGGCTTGCTGGAATCCAAATCAACCCGGGAGTTCAAGGAATCAACCAAACCAGGGGTCATCTACACGAGTTCCAGAAAATCGAGTTTTAGGTGCAAGCCAAGCTCCAACGTGTGCCTATTGTCAGTACATGGGTCACACAATCAACCAGTGTCGGAAGAAAGCCGCTAAAGAACGAAATAATAATTCAAGTAAACCATCTACATCAAAAGAAGATTAAGTATGCAAGCAGGTAAACTTATGTGTTAAAAGGACTCACAAACAGGAACCTCCAAGTATAAAATTATCAAGTAAAGACTTCTATCAAGAATCCGCATCGTTAATAATTGATACCGCATCGGAACTTAATTTAATAAAACAGTATGCTGTACATATCACGAAAAACTCCCATTCATACAGATACTAGATATAATTTAAATGGAATTACTAATGGCTAATTTTCAACTTTAGGATACATTGAAGTAAGAATGTTCGATGAAAATTTCATTTTCCATGTTGTAAAGGAACTGCCTATTGATCAAGATGGTATTCTAGGAACAGAATTCTTCAGCACATCTGGAACAATTAAAAATTTCTCAAATTCCACAATAAGGATTAATAAAACTATTCTTTCATTCTGTTTCGTATTGTAACCGGCGAGCGCAGGCGGCCCTGAATTCACCTCAAGACGAAAACAAACCATTTCGTCTCCCCGCATCCCTGCTGTCTTTAAATCCAACGGCAATGTTTTTCGTCCGTCGCGTTACCGTTAGCATTGTCGTTAATCCGGTTATTGGCTCCGATCGCACGGTGCGCCGGATTAGCGACAGCTGATTGGTTCGTGACGTCACGGCGCGTTTCCGAATTCAGGTGATCGTCTAGCTCTCGCCGGTTAGAAGACAACGAAAGCCCGAGTACGACACATCCTCGCGATTACCGATCCGACAGTGATCTTAGTCACTCCCCAATTACAAATAATTAATTTTTCACGTTTTTCGTCTCCGTGTGTTAATCGTCTTGTTTTCGGTGTGTGCGTGATAGTACTCAGTGTCGTTTGTGTTAACATTAAATTTAGTTAAGAACAATCGAGTTCCGTTCATTGAAGGAACCCTCACCATTCCTGAGTTCCCAAACACATTCCAAGAGAAAGATAAATTATAAACAATTACATTCTAGGATAGTTAAGGAGAAGAAACAGTGGCATCAGCATCCCAACGACAGTAGTCGTTGTCTAATTTGTTACGGCGTAATTTAGAATTTATTATCTTTATTCGGTTTTTCCTCGCTTTATTAATGGTGTGGGTAATATTAATATTATTCGCCCTTAATTGCCAAAATAAAGAATTTATTCAGAATTACTTCTTTTTAAACAAAAATAAAATGCTTCTTTATCTTCCTCGTCCATGCGAGATATTTTCCTGGAGCAGTCCGTGCAAGCCAAGGCTGGTAAGGTGCTCGCCAGCCTGGCTTTACAGCGTATGCAGCGAATTTTCTTCATCGCAGCATCGTTTTTAACCGTTTTAGTGCCACGCAGCGCGATCACGCTGTTCGCATACTGTGGTGAACCGTGTCGCTATTTTTGATGACGATCGTCAATTCTTGTCGCGAGTCTGTCGAGAGTTTCCTCTCGTAATTACAAATTTTCTTTCAAATAATCGTAAACAACCTGCATAATTAGCTGTCTTTCTTTAACACATTGAATCCCAAGGTTTATTTTTAACAATATTTAAAAATTGCCTATCAATCTAAAGCGCGAGTGCGCCGAGCGGCATATTTCGACGAAAAAAAAGAGCGGCGCGACCGCGTCGATCGGCATTATTCGCAGATAAATGAAGGAAGCGCTATCGCGCTTCATGGCACAATTCGACATGGATTTTTAAAAACCTCTGGCACTAAAACGGTTAATGAACTGGTGGGTCCCTATGTGTATACAGGGTGTTCGGCTACTGGTGGGCATAATTTTAGGGGGTGGTAGCTGGAGTGATTCTGAACAACTTTTTCCTTTACCAAAATGCTGGTTGAAGCTTAGTTTTTGAATTATTAATGAAAAACACTGACCAATGAGAGCGCGTATAGACCGGTCGCGCGTATAGACCGGTCGCGCGACAGCGTGAGCGACAGCTTCGAATATGACGGCCGATCGTCGTCGTGAACAAAAATGTATCGGTACCGTCGGTATATTGTCCGTATAACGTCGGTGTAATAGAAAGCTGTTAGATGAAAATTACATCGAATAATGAATAAAAAAATCTGGATTATTGTTGAATTATTCATTCATGGATAAGAAATACCGAAATTAGTGATGATTACTCTCGTAATCAGAATAAATCGAATTTATTCGATACGTTTATTCGTTATCGTAAAGAAATAATAGATAAAATATGGACAATTATTCTACTTAGATAGTGCGACGATGAAAAAGAATAAATTCTCGTTTTTTAAAAATTAAATAACTTTTCTATTCTACAAATAAAAATTTTATTAGAATAATTAACAAATTTAAATGTAACTTACCCATTGAACCGCAAATAGTCACGATGAAAATGTATCTTTGTCACCGGGTCGATCCACCGATCCTTACTGTTAATATAAATAAATTACCATACAGAAACTCTTAATTTATTTCACTGTCACCTATCACTGTCATTTTTCATTATTAGTTTTCATTATCATTCTTCCCTGTCACTTTTCACTATTTAGTCAGTAAGTCCCAAATGTAACGACTCTGGAACCTAGGTTCAGATAGTTACTAGCGCTAGTAAGGTAAAGAGCGGTGTTTCGTGATCACTTTTTCCGACGAGTTTTCTCGAGTCGGTTGATCGATTCTCAGATCGCTAATTCTATCCTAGCGAGGATACGGAGCACAGGATGTTTAGGCAGAGTCACGTGAAGTTGTTAAAATAAAATAAAAGATATAACTTTAAACGTTCACAAAATGGTTTATTAAACACTTCACACGCACGCTCACCCCGGGACAATGGACAATTATAACGATAATGCAACTGGTTGAAATAATCGGAAAAACGGTTGAAATTTAGGTTGAAATTCGCTAAGATGTTTGCTTTCGCTGAAGGTTCACAAAGATCTGAATTTTAAAATCGGCACGGTAATCGTTTGAACCATCGATCCGATCGATGGCGTTACGGTAGGACTAATCCCGTGTGGGAGGGATTAGCGCCTGTACGCAGCGGCGTAATACGGCACAGAAGTGCCTCGGTCTATTATTATTATCTTTATTTCGGAACAAGCGGCTTTTACCAAGTGAATGATTCGTTTTGGAAAATTCTAAATCTAAAGATTGTAGGACTCGTGGGGTGTGCGGTTAAGGAGAGAAATCCACAATAATAAGGTGAAATCTTTCAACAATAAGGTTTATTCAATAAAATAATAAAGATGATGAATTTAACAAATAACAAGTAACAAATAACAACAAAATATGAAAAGTATACTGGTTTGATCAAAAGAAACTAAATAGATTTTGATATAATTGTGAATCTATCAATTGTGAATTTTGATAATTGTGAATCTAACAAAATGACTCCCGCTAGTTAATACTTTATATTAAATCGTACCTAAGTTTGATTTCGGATAAAGCCAACTTCGCTTTTATAAAATTAAGTGACTTCGATATTCTATAAGATTTGATTCTCGGTTCGAATGCTATCGCAATGACAAAATTTATCTTAATTAATACGTTTATAATTAATAATAGTGCGTTATAGTCTACCGCAGGGAGGAACATGATCTAAAAAAGTGTGATTCTCTAAGTGTACCTAGATACGCTTTCGCAAAGTTAGACATATTAATGATTTTATCTGATATCTAATGCGGTGTAGTCGACTACTGAAATTACGCTAATGACAGAACAATATTCTTTTACTAATTCAAAATTCCAAAATTTGTCTGAATCTAAATGAATTATTTCCTCGGAATAGTTACTCTTTCTAATCTGACTCGACAACTAATTGTCCATGACTCTTTTTGTCAAAACGGACACTGACAGCCAAAACCAGATCGCTTAATTGCGGAGTCTGCGTTAGCTAACTACTAGAACGACCCAACGATACAGGAAAAGGGTGAACAGTATAAGTCTAACAGGGTAGCAAATCAATTGATTCTAATTATAAAATTGTGATTGCTGAACTGCCACCCAAAAGACACGGGCTTCAGAGACCAAGCCGCTCAAATGGGGTGCCTGCGTTAGCTAGCTACGAAACGACCCAGAGCGAGCTCCGAGAATCTGATGACGCGTTAGCAATCCGATGAAAAATCAAATGTGAGTAGCTGAGAGCTATCGTTTCGATATCTTAGCCTTTCTTGGCGCTAGGTATAGCACTCTCCTAGAGGAGTTTCAGATACGAGACCGTTTGAATGGGGAGCCTGCGTTAGCTAGCTACTAGAACGACCCACGATCAAGTATCCAAATGGCGTATACCCGCTTTACCAGTCAAGTATTAAGAATCGTTGCGGCTCTTGACAGCGAAAGCTGTTCCGGTTATACTTATCCAAGAGACTTCTAGCTTGCTCGACTTCGAAAACTGTTCTGCGATTTAGGCGGGTTTCGCTCGACCTTTTATACTTGCTGGCCTGTCGATTTCTTGGAAAACTCCCATAACGTCGAAATATTTAATTGCCGTATAAATTTATAATTAGACATTAATTGTGCAAACGAACGATTCAATTACATTATTAATATCGCATTTTACATAATAGTTTATCTTCCTGACATAAAAATAGTAGTTTAATAGTGTTTTAATGGAAATTGCATTTTCTATCTTCTTCTATGTATTGTGCACGACTTCTATACGAATCGGAGCTAAATGTATAAGCATACGATGCTTCTCGAACATTCCATAGCGTAATATTATAATTTACAGTATATGCTGCAATAAACTAACATTTGACTTTAGTTCCAGATAACATGATATCAGTAGGATCGATGTGTGTTGACTGATTTGTTTAACTAATAATTTTAATAACTAATAATGTCCTAATTGTAAAATATATTCCTATCCTTCTCTAAGATTACGTGAGATTACTAGGAATTTTCCATGTAGAACTATACATTTATTACCGACAGTTTACTGAATTCTTATGATACTTGATTTGTCTAATGTCGCGGTCGATAAGAGAGAAATACAGTCAATAATTGAAGAAATGACACAAGAAATGACAGGGATAAAAGTTTGAAAATTCTTCAGGGATGTTACACAAACGTAAATAAACCGAATGAAAACACATGAACGAATATTCATAAATAATTTTAACTACACTGATTTGAAAGCAAGAAAAGAGAATTTTCGATTAAAAATAACGGTACATTTTATTTCGACACGTTTCTTTCGACAATAAACGATGACTGTCGATCGACGCCGCAGTCGTTCAACAGATTGTAACAAACAGTCACATCTAAGAACACGTCATCCATCCATGCGTCACTTAAGTCCCTTACACCCTGAACCTGAAAACAATGCAATAATCATACTTTGTTAACCATTACTCACTCTTGATCCCTCCACATCCACCAAACCGAAAGATATAAAAGTTCCTCGACCATTTTTGGACATTCAGTTTTTTTCCCGATTCCGAGACAAGCTATTTCAACATTATAAATAATAAAGTATTACGAATAGAAATCATACGGGTCATTTTTCTATCCTCGTGAATTTTACATGACATTTTGGCGATCCTACCAGGAATGTGAAAGTGTTCGTCAAGAAAACAAGCGATATTCTACCTACGTGGTGAATCAACCTTGGACTACGGGTCATCTTCGGCGACAAGCCTCACAATCCACGAATCTTTGTGATACTTTGATAAAGGATATTCTACGGACATCCATTTCTACGGATATCAAAGTAAACTGGATTCTTTCACTCGATATAGAACTAAACGTTCAAGTTTCGATAGCCAAGATTCTGAAGAAGTAGCTATTTTCGGAAAAATGTCAAAAGATAAGCTTCCACATCTAAAATGGAAAACGAAGTCGCTTTAAGACAAGTATTAGACGTATTACAGCGACAAAATGAAATACATGCAAAAAACGTAGCTGAAGTTCAACGGCAAATTCAAATATTAACTAAACAATCGGATGAAGAAAATAAACGTCGCGTGAAAGAAATCGAAATGTTAGGAAAAACGTTAGCTGAAATGAAATTAGGACTTGGGAGTCAGGGAACATTTGTTACGGAAGATTTCGAATCAGTTAATCATTCGGAACTCCAATCTAAAACTAACATGAAACAAAAGGATGAGACTACTCAGGCACAAATACCACTTCCGTCGGACGAGGAAGACGATAACGAAAATATACGCGGATATCAGGAAGATTTCGATGAAACGTCACAACAACTTACAATGTTATCGACAAAAGACTCGATAAGATATATTCCATCGTTAAACGGAGAAGATGACGTCGGGGTGGAAGATTTTATAAAGGAAGTTCGCGAAATGAGAGTTCGGTGTTTGGAAAGGGATTTACTTTTCAAAGCAATAAAAGTAGACAAAATAGTCGGCAGGGCGGCTCAGAGCATTCGCAATATCTATAGAAAATTATAGTGACTGATTCGAAGCATTACGTTCTAACGTGGCGGTTCAAGTTACTTCTGACGAATACAGTGAACAATTGCGTGATATGAAACAGGGACGCGATGAATCTATACAGAATTTTAATATCAGATTCCGAAGAATTTTGAATAAACTCACGTATGCAGCCGATAATGAAAATCCGGCACCACTTACAAAAAGAATAATGCTTGAAGCCACCATGAAAAAGGTTAACCGAATATACCTCAAAGGACTACGTCATGACATCGGGCAAATTTTGCTTGCCAATGAACCGATTTTTCTAGCGGAAACAGAGAAGAAAGCAGCCGACATAGAATGATACTTGCTGGAGGAACAACGTGAATGGAGAAGACCTCAAGTAAATCATGCGTATAATCCATCAAATCGCTTCAATAGTAATAATCGACCAATACGTCCAGCTGTAAATAATTATCAAAGTAATCGGAATACTGGACGACTAAATAATCCTAATCGGCTTGAAAGATCATCTGGACAAGCACAACTCAAATGTTTTAAATGTGGTAAATTGGGACATATGGCTCCGCAATGCCAAAATTTTCAATTACCAGTCCAAAGGAATCTGCCACCTCCGCGAGTGAACCAGGTGAAAAGGGAAACAACGAGGAGATGGGATACCACGAGTCAACACAACAACAGGAAGATTACTCACAGTTGCATTTTGACCACCAGCAGGAGAACGAGTACATTTAATCGTCACTGGCTCAGGGATAAATCTAATAAAAGAAGATAAAGCGGACACGGAAATATTTAATACAGAAGTTCGAACGTTCTATATGGGCTAAGACAAGTATTCAACAAATCGTTATGTTAGAATCATCATTTTCGGAAAACCGCATAAGTTTTACATAACTCCAAATAATTTCCCTTTGATAGAAGATGGAATTATAGGATTACCTTACTTAGAGCAATATAAATATGAAATTTCAAACGATAAAATTAAACTTGATAATCACACCCTGTGTTCAAGGAACGGTCAAGGATCGCTCCAGAAATTTGACGAACGATGTCTCGACGTGCTTCCCTTCCGTTTGTGTACTTCCCGCCTCGTAGGCCTCGGGGAGAGTGGTGCGGAGCGGGAGGGCAGCCGCGAGACATCGTGAAATTTCGAATAATACAATAGTTCTGGAGAATTCTTGGAAACCTATTATAAAAGGAGGGGTAATCGCGGTCGCGTACCAGTACGTAAATAGAAGCGAGCGAATAAACGTCAAGGTTTCCTTTTTGTTTTGTGCTTATATTCTTTAAAATACATTTAAAGTTCTCTTTGAAATACACTCTTTTATTCTTCCAACCCGTGCTAACGAATAACGAGTAGCTTCGTTCGTGCAGACCGGCAAATTTCTTTTCGGGCAGACAGTTTGTACTCGAGATATTTTCCCATCGAGCAAATTCCCCGAACACCCTGTATTTTCAGAAACCAGAGATTGTTACACCAGGAGAGAAAAGAGTTCGAACGATCTACCTCGAAGGCAAACCAACGCAAGTATGTTTCTTCAACTCGGGTGAAACAAATAAAGAAATCTCTAATGAAATTGAAAATTCTAAAGATGTTAATCAAATTGCTAAATTAAAAACCATAGTGAGAACAGATCATATAGAGCCCGCGTTACGTAAGCCCATTGAAAAAATTTTAGTCCATTATATTGATGTTTTTAATCTCGAAATTGATTTTTTACCATGTACGAATCTTACTAAACATACTATAACATTAAAGAAAAATAAAATCATAAATACTAAATCGTATCGACCTCCGGAATGCCATAAAGCCGAAATTGAAAGACAAATAAATGAAATATTAAGTAAAAATATAATTGAGAGGTCAAATTCACCGTACAATTCACCAGTATGAGTAGTTTCAAAAAAATTAGACGCTTCGGGTAAACAAAAATGGAGAGTAGTCATTGACTTTAGAAAACTTAACGAATTAACAGACCAAGACGCTTATCCTTTACCTGATATTGAAGATATCCTTAGTCAATTAGGAAATGCAAAACTTTTTTCTGCTCTCGACTTTACCTCAGGATTTCACCAAATTCCTATGAATCCTGATTCAAAGAAATACGCAGCCTTTTCAACACCCCAGGGACACTTCCATTATAACCGAATGCCTTTTGGTTTAAAAAATGCACCCGCTACATTTCAACGAATGATGGATACAGCACTAAGAGGTTTAATAAACATTATATGTGTTGTATATTTAGATGACATTATTATTTTTGGGGATACTATTGGTAAACATAATGAAAATTTAGCTATTGTTCTGCAAAGATTACGAGAATTAGGTTTAAAAATACAGCCAGACAAATGTGAGTTTCTTAAACCGGAATTAGAATATTTAGGCCATTTAGTGACCGCAGAAGGAGTTAAACCATATCCTAAAAAGATTGCCGCAGTAAAAGATTTTAGAGTACCTAGGACGCTTACAGAAGTCAAATCATTTCTTGGACTTGTAGGGTACTATCGCAAATTTATTCGAAATTTTTCAAAAATTGCTAAACCCTTGAGGGATTTAATAAAGAAAGATGTTAATTTTCATTGGACGGGTAAACAGCAGAATAGTTTTGAAACGCTTAAACAAAAGTTATGTGAAGCTCCAGTGTTAGCGTATCCAGATTTTACAAAAAATTTTACTCTTGCGACAGACGCGAGTAATGAAGGATTAGGCGCGGTATTGTCGCAAGACGGACACCCGTGTTATTATATCTCGAGAACACTTAATCCACCGGAGAAAAATTATACGACAACAGAGAAAGAACTCCTAGCTATTGTATGGGCGATAAAACGACTACGACAATATTTGTTAGGTAGAAAATTCTTAATACGAACAGATCATCAAGCACTTAAATGGTTAAATAATTGTAAAGACCCTTCATCTAGATTAGGGGTCGGCAACCTTTTGAGTCGGAAGAGTCAAAAATTACAATTTACAAAATTTCAAAGTTTTTAAAGAGCTACAAAATTTTTTCTTGCCAACAATAAATAGTAGTCGCATAAGTAAAGATTTTTGATAAAAAAAAACTAATCTATTTATTCATAAGAAAAAATATATAAGTAGTGTTTTTCACAACAAATTAGATAATATATATATGGCTGTTGGGTAAGGGGCTGGATTTTTATTCAATGTGGGGTTTTTGAATCGGGAATGGAGGACGGGAATTAACTGTTAACACTTTTTTACACGGAAAACAGTCACAGTCACTTTATTTATGGTTTCACAATTCAAATTTTAAACTATAATAATAGTACAAAAGGTTACACATCGACCGGTAAACGAAACTACGACGGAAACGCACGGAGATCTTGCCCTTGATCGAGTCGCTGCGCGCGAACGCGTCGGAAATCTTGGGCGGAACTCTGCGTTAGCTCCGAACGCGACGGAAATCTTGACGCGACGATATTAACGAAATCTCGCAGCGATCAAGGTCCGACCGCGGAAGCACGAGATACCGGTCGAAATAAAGGCTGAGAGTCTCGCCACGTGTTATGGCGACGGCAACGGTGATTTAAACGAATTAACGGCACAACACGGAAAATATCGCGGGCACGAGGTTCCGTTAATTTTATATTTCGGTGTCTCTAAATAATGGTAGTAGCTCGGCGGATTATCACAATTTCGCGGAATTCGAATTGGAAAATAACTCGGGTGCGTGTGACTTCTCCAAGAGCCGGAACAAGAAGAAGGAGGGGGCGATCTATCGACATCGATCAGCGAAAACGGGGATGCGCGACAGATCCTAATCGATATAGAGCGCAGGTACGCAGGAGAACAAGGACCGCGAATAGTAACTACAATTACGCATGAAAAGGATCAGTAATGCGCGTTGCCTCGTTCGCGATGAGATTTGTGATTCGCGAATTCTTCTCGATATGGCCGTTAGCGCGATATTTAATGTTTCCACGAAGACTCTTAGCTATATGCGGACATTACGGAACAATGGCATTATTAGATAACTACTTATTATTTAAGTAAAAAATTAAAACAATTAAACATTTACTTACAACACTAACAGTTGACGACAGCGACGACGCGTGTCACGGGGGAGGGATGTGGTGAAAAGCGAGTACAAGTAGTTGAGAGATAGAATCGGTGCCTAATCCTCGTTAATTGATTCAGAACGATTTTTAAATGTTTTTTTTTTTTGATAAAATAAATAATATTTGCGTATGGAACTAAAGAGCCACAGCTTCACATCCAAAGAGCCGCATGTGGCTCGCGAGCCGCAGGTTGCCGACCCCTGATCTAGATTAATGCGATGACAACTTAAACTCGAGGAATACCAATACGAAATCGAATACACGAAAGGGAAAGATAATGCAGCAGCAGATAGTCTATCGAGGATACACACAATCACTAAAAATGAAATATTGACAACTAAAATAATTGTAGATCATTCGAAAACCTTTAATGAATGAAAAAATTCAGATAGGATTCCTGATAGGTTAGAAGTAAAACCAAATTATCATTTGGTTAATGAATTATCATTCATTTTACCAATTGTCCAAATCGGAGTTAGGAGAATACGATGAAACACAATGGCTCAGGAAAATTTATTCTTGTAAGCATTTATTGGTTTAATATTATTTGTAAGACCCGTTATATGTTTATTATAATTCTCTGAAGTGTGAATGGAGTGAATGAAGGTGTTGCAAGTGGAGATGAATTCAATTGATTTGTTACCAGTCCTTTGCCATCTTGAAATTGTAAAAGACGTGTTTAAAAGATTGAATAAAATACAAAATTAAATAGTATTAAATAGTACTATTAAATAGTATTAAATAGTACTATTAAATAGTATTTTAAAAATTGTCCGATGAAATAAATGTTTAAAGTAGTAAAGTAGTTGGAAGTGCTATAAAAATTCAGAAGTGGGATAGAACTTGAATTTGTCGTGAAATTTGGGTCTGAGCGATTAAAAATTGTGTTTCGTGCAATTTTCGTAAAATTTTTCTTTCGGGAACGATCGTATATTTTATTGTGTGAGCGCATCTTAGTGGGATTGACGAATTTGAAGAACAAGAAGAAACGTATTGACGTAAATTGTGTGTTATTCAAATTGTGTTAATTTTGACCATTCAAGATGTCCAAGGAGTTTACGATGAATTAATTGAAAGAATATTTACGTGCACGAAATTTGCCAGTTTCCGGTTCAAAATCGGAGTTAATTCTCAGACTAGAAGAATTTGATAGAACTATTTGGGATGTACTCGCGGCAGAGCGAGTTGCAAGAGAAGAAGAATTGAAGCGAATTGAAGAAAGGGAAAACATGCAGTCTTTGCAAGCTGATGGAGAACGATTGAGCGAATTTGGTGCTCAAGAAGTTGAAAATATAAGAAGAGAACGTGATTTGTTAAGAAGGGAGTTGGAACTTCTTCGACGAGAACAATTGCTGAGAGCTCGAGCCATGGCCAGTCCGATGGGAGTTGAAAGTGTTAACGGGTGGTACAAATCGAAGTGCGTTATCAGCTAATATGAGCATTCGAGCTATTGGAGATTTATTAATCGATTTTGATGAATGTGATGGAACATTTTGGAAGTGGGAGCAGCAATTACGGCTTTTACGTGAAACTTATGAACTTGACGATAAAGCAACAAGAATTTTAATTAGTTCAAAGTTGAAAGGTCGGGCAGCAAGCTGGTTTCATTCTAAGCGAGATCATTTAGTTTTAAATATTGATTCTTTGTTAAAAGAAATGGAATCAATGTTTGATCATCGGCCCAGCAAATTATTTTTAAGAAGAGAATTTGAGCGACGAGTTTGGACAGCGGAAGAAAATTTTTCGGATTATTATCATGACAAAATAATTTTAGGAAATCGAGTGCCGATTCCTGCTGAAGAGCTTGTCGATTATTTAATTGATGGAATTACTGATTCACGATTACAGAATCAAGCAAGAATGATGAGATTTAGATCGACAGAAGAATTATTAGAAGCTTTTGAAAAAATAACATTAAATTCAAGAAAATTTAATTTTTCTGAAAGGAAGAATAAAGTTAATCCTGATTTCGAGAAGAAATTGCCTTCGCAGAAGAAGATGGTGAGGTGCTATAATTGTTTGGAACCAGGACATTTTTCATCTACGTGTGTAAAACCAAGGCGACAGTATGGAGCATGTTTTGAATGTGGATCGTCAATGCATCGATTGAAGGATTGTCCAAAACGACTGTCTAATCAACCAAGTGGGAGCAGTGCGAGGAAAGAACCTGGTGCAGCGTCGTCAACGAACGTGGTTCAGCCCGTATTACCAGCACCGTATTTATTGACCATTACTTTTGATATATTCGTTAAGAACAACCAATCTTGTAAGTATACTTTGAGTGCTATGTTGAGTGCTATTCTGGATCGCCAATTAGTTTCATTAAAAACAGTTTGGTTCCGAAAGAGATACGAACTCCGTTACCAGATGAAATGTATGAATTTGTGGGGATTAATGGTTCGCGAATGGAGATATTGGGTCTTTTTGATCAAGAAGTTAAAGTAGAAGGAATTCCTGTTAAAATTAAATTTTTCGTAGTTCCAGATAAAACAATGACTTTGATGGCAATTTTGGGACGAGATTTTTCTTCGAATCCTTCAATTAAATTGTCATTTGATAACGGTTTTGTGGTATCTCGAAAGGAAAGTGATTTTCAGAATGATTTTGATTCGGCCGTTGCGCAAATTTTAAATATAGATTGTGTAAATGAACCGGTTACAATGTTAGAAAATCTTCAAATTAATTCGGAAAATGGTTCAGCAGTGGTTGAACAAATTAAAGAATCTTATCGATTAGATTATTTACAGATAAAGGAATCAAGTATTAGTATTGTTGATTTTGAAATGAACATAGTTTTTAAACATGATCAGCCAATTTCATTTAGGCCGCGGCGACTTTCTTATGCTGACAAGAAGAAATTACAGAAAATTTTGGATGATTTATTAAACAGAGGTATAATTCGTCCGAGTGAATCGCCGTATTGTAGTCCGATTGTTTTATTGCCGAAAAAAAATGGTGAAACTAGATTATGTGTTGATTACCAAGAACTTAATAAAATTACGATTAAAGATAATTTTCCAAGTCAATTAATTGAAGATAATTTAGATCAGCTTAAAAATAAACGTTATTACACGACGTTAGATTTGAAGGATGGATATTATAACGTTCGGATGGCTTAACAAGCAATTAAATTCACATCTTTTGTCACGCCTCTTGGTCAATTCGAATTTGTATTTTGTCCTTTTGGTTTGACTAATGCTCCGAAAGTATTTGCACGTTTTGTTCAAAAGATATTTTGTAACTTGATTCGAGCTAAGAAAGTGCTGGTTTATTTTGATGATTTTATGATTGCAACGGAAACTCTAGAGGAACATTTAGAAATTTTGCGGGAAGTTTTTCGAACGGCAGCAAAATCTCGATTACCATTTAAATTGAGTAAATGTGCTTTTGCGCAATTTGAAGTTGATTATTTAGGTTATCACGTTAGTTTTGAAGGTATTAGGCCAAGTGATAGTAATATTGAGGCTGTTCTTAATTATCCGATTCCACGTAATTCAAAAGACGTTTTACGTTTTGTATCTTTGGCTAGTTATTTTCGACGATTTATACCTGGGTTTTCTATTATAGCAAAAAACCATTGTACGATTTAGTTAAAAAGGAAGCTAAATTTGTTTTTGGAGAAAAAGAACACAGTACTTTTGAAATGTTGAAAAAGCAATTGGCGAATAAACAATTGGCGATTCTGTCAATTTATTCTCCCACAGCTGAAACCGAATTGCATTGTGATGCAAGTGCGTTAGGATTTGGTGCAATATTATTACAAAAACAAACAGATAAATGTTTAAAACCAATTGCATATTTTAATCAACGTACGACTCCGACAGAAGCAAAATATCATAGTTTCGAGTTGGAATGTTTGGCAGTTGTGAATGCGATTAAGCGTTTTAGAATTTATCTCAGTGGAATTCATTTTAAAATTATTACCGATTGTGATAGTTTTCGTTTAACGTAAACTAGTAAGTAAACAAACTATTAACCCTAGGATTTCACGTTGGGCTTTGTACCTTCAAGAGTTTGATTATGAAATACAACATAGACCGGGTAACAAAATGAGTCACGTTGACGCCTTAAGTCGTTGTAGTAGTATTTTAGTAATTCAAGGTAATTCTTTTGAGCAAACTTTATCGTTATGCCAGGATAAAGATCCTGAAATTGGGAAAATACATGAATTATTGGAAAAGTCGGAAATGAAGCATTTTGAATTACGCGATGGATTGGTTTATAGGAAGAATAAAATGAAAAAATTATTATTTTATGTGCCGCGTTTGATGGAAGATAAAGTAATCCGTTCATGCCATGATGATTTAGGTCATGTGGGGCAGGATAAAGTAATTAGTAATATTAGCAAGTTATACTGGTTTCCGAATTTACGGGATAAAGTTAAGGAATACATTACCAATTGTCTTCGATGCATAGAATTTTCACCTCCGAATGGGAAAAGAGTGGGAGTTTTGCATAGTATTGCTAAAGGGAACGTACCGTTTGACACAATACATATTGACCATTTGGGACCATTAGAAAAAACAGGGAAAGGGTATAAACATTTGTTAGTTGTAATTGACGGATTTACGAAATTTATTAAGTTATTTCCGTGTAAGTCTACAGGCGCCCAAGAAATAATTAAATTTCTAAAAGAATATTTTCGTGCGTATAGTAAACCTAAACCTGTAATAACGGATCGTGGAACTGCATTTACTTCTCGGGATTTTAAAGAATTTATGAAAACAAAATCTATTGAACATGTACTTATTGCGGTAGGCACTCCTCGAGCAAATGGTCAAGTAGAACGATTTAATAAAGTTATTACTCCAATGATTGCAAAATTGTGTGAAACGCCTAATAAATGGGATGGAGTTTTGGAACAAGTGGAATTTACTTTAAATAACACAGTTTGTCAAGCGACGAATGATACTTCGAGTCGTTTATTATTTGGTGTTGATCAATTAGGAGATCGGAATGATTCCTTACGTTTGTGGTTGGAATCGAATGTGTGTGAAAATAGGGATTTAGAAGGAATACGTGAAAAAGCGGCAAAGAATATTAATAAAATACAAGTGGTTAATGAAAAATATTATAATAGTAAATGTAAGGATGCATTAGTATATAATGTTGGAAATTATGTTATGATTAAAAATATTGATACTTCAGCGGGCGCGAACAAAAAGTTAATACCTAAATTCAAAGGACCGTATGTAGTTGAAAAAGTGCTTGATTGTGACCGATATGTGATTGGTGATGAAGGATTTCAAATAACCCAAATACCGTACCATGGTATTTTGTCTTCTGACAACATGCGGCCTTATAAAACGATTTAATTATTTAATTGTTTTGTGTTTAGTGTGTTAATTCTTGTATTTTTGTATTCGTTTGTTAAGTATTATGATTGAATGGTGAAGTTAAAAGTTTATAGTATGTTAAAGATATTAATGAAAATTTAATTAATTAATTTATGTTAAAAGGAATTTAGTTGCGTTTCGATTAGCCGGGACGGCTAATATTGTCAGAATGGCCGAACTGTAGGCATTTATTGGTTTAATATTATTTGTAAGACCCGTTATATGTTTATTATAATTCTCTGAAGTGTGAATGAAGTGAATGAAGGTGTTGCAAGTGGAGACGAATGATCGTTGGAAATGTATGAATGCCGTTAATGTTCAATTGATTTGTTACCAGTCCTTTGCCATCCTTGAATTGTAAAAGACGTGTTTAAAAGATTGAATAAAATATTTTAAAAATTGTCCCATTAAATAAATGTTTAAAGTAGTAAAGTAGTTGGTAGTGCTATATTCTATTTTGCAAAATAATTTTCAGAAAAAAAATACACCGACTTCGAAATGCACTAAAAAGTATAAAATAATTTCTATTTCCTAATGAAGTAATTTCTATTTCATTCAATCATATAATTACGTAACAGATATGAATGAAACCTATTTACTCGTTAGGTAGTATATTAAATACATTTCAACCTTTTCGAAGGCGGCGCAAAATTAAAAGATTTTCTTAAACATGTCAACCTTCGGACAGCCGAACATAGGCAAAGCTTGCATAGCTATTTTTTTTTTCTATACATATAACTCGACAGCACGCCGCGAAGTAGGTGTTAGTGCGTATAGAATGTAACTATGGTCTATCTAGCCCTTTGCGCACGAGACGGTTCGAAGTGAACCGTACCGTGGGGCCGAGCTCCTGCAGCGATAGTCATTAAAAATTGCCAGCGCATATTTCCGCTTAAACGCGGTTTTTGTTCATAGCATTCCAAGTCAAATTCTGGACATATTATATGTACATGCACAGTTTTGCGTGCATGCACACATGTACGCGTTTCTCGGCTCTATCAGTTGTTTTCGCGGAACGCATAGTTGTAAGTTTCTCGGCCATAGCCACGCATTTACGTGGGACATATATGTATATGCGTTTTCGGCTCAATCAACTTTTTTCGCGAAACGCATATATGAGTTCTTCGGCCAATTTGATGATTTACGCAGAACGCATATATGCCGCGTTAGTCCGCAAAAGGCTAGATTCATAGAGTATGCGACGGAAAGACTCGATCGCCGCATATACTATAAAGATAAAGCCCATCTGCCGCAAATTTGGTAATTCCCGCGTCGTGAGCTCCGTTTATACAGGGTGTCCGCGGCAAAGTGTTACACCTTAATATCTCATGAACTATTGATGTCACGAAAAAGTGCTTATATGGAAATTGCAGGGTAAAAGAGGCCCTATGTTTTGGCAGAAGCAAAATTTTTTTATTGTTATTAATGTAAAAGATATGATGGTGAAGTTTCGTTTTTTGTAATGGAACTATAATTTTTTTCTCGATCAGGCGATAGTGCTTTTCAAGACGAATTCATCAAGGTTTTATGTACTTACCCGATTTTTATTAGTTTTCGAGATATAACGCTTAGAAATTTACTGATTTTCAGCAGTGACATCTCGGTTTGACGAGTAAGCCATAAAAACGTTCTTATTGTTACGGTAAGTGCCGCTGGTTTGACTCTGCCTGCCGAAACAGATAGGCGGGGTGTATGGTCAAAATGGCAGGTCCGAAGAGTAAGAAACGTGAAATGGGGAGAATTGTATAGGATACTGTGAGACAGTTCTTCCGGGCTTTTTTTTGTCTGCGTAAATGCCATGAGCATAATTAAGTAAAAGACAACATGGATATTCGTTTTCAAATTTCTTTTTTCGCTAATATCTTGAAAACTAAAGCTTTCTGTCAATTATGCATAAGGAAAAGGTTGTCCAGAACCATGCCCCTGACAACATATTAAAAGGACATTAAAATCATTCGAAGTTGATTTCAAAAGTTAATAACAATTTTTCGCTAATATCTCGAAAACTAAACCTTTCCGCGAAATTTGTATATGAACAAAATTGTACAGAATTATGTCCGCGATAAGATATTAAAAGCGCACTAAAATCGAGAAAAGTTTATTTCAAAAGTTGCCGGTTTTTTGCAATAACAACACTTTGCAATTAAAAAATGAAAAATTTTTTGATAATGGTACCAATGGGGAGTCAGCGCCTTCCATATGCAAAAGGTTTCATTCCGATAGGTCCATCCAGCTAGGCGTAATGCGCGAACATACATAGGAAAAAAAAAAAATATACTGATCGAATTGAGTAACCTCCTCGTTTTTCGAAGTCGGTTAAAAAGAGATATCTTCGTGATCAAAAAAGGAAGATCGTTCAAACTCAAACGGTCTTCAAACAAGGAAATTTCATTTTAGTTCATAATGACCACAAGAAAGACAAATTGGATTCTGAATGGTTAGGACCATATCGAATTCATGAAGTCAAAACTCCTTATTACGAAATTTTAATTAATAATCAAATAAAAAAAATACATGGTAATCGTTTGAAAACTTACTTTTCAGGGCATTCCTCGCGTTAGGGATAATAGTCTTAAGCATAGAGATAATCCCATTGAAAAAACATGGACTGTTTCAAGAAAAAATCAACCAAGCATACTTATATTCAACCGAAATCGATATTTTTATAGGTTTAGACATAAATGAAATTTACGAAAAATTAAACACCTTGAAGAAATATGTAAAGGACATTTCAAAAGCATGTAACAAAAATTGTGACCTTTTAAGTGAAATAGAATCATTAATTGAACGTGTAGACAAATTAGATAATTTAGCTTTTCAATTACAACTAATAATCTATAATAGACATAAACGAGGGTTATTAAATATCATTGGGTCCGTATCTAAAAGTTTATTTGGAACTTTAGATAACGATGATTTAGATCTGATAAATGCTAACATGGATAAATTATTTAATGAAGGAAACCAGCTAAAAACCATCGTTGCAAACCAAACTTTGGGCTAATGACCATGGCAGTCGATGCCCACAACACTAATCATCATCATCATCATCATCAAACCAAACTGCCCTTATCCGGAAAATAGTCAAATCTGATAGTCTAAAACAAATCGAACATCTACATCAAGAAATCAACGAGTTACAATTAAACCTTAGTAAAGAAGAAATTTTAACCAATTTAATTATACGAGCAGAAAGCGCTGTATACGATTTACATTTTCAATTTGACCAGATTATAAATGTTATTATGTTAGGAAAACATGGCATTATTAATTCTCAAATTATTGATCACGATACTTTTATACAAAACTATGGTAAAGCATTAGGGCATAGGATACTTAATACCGCATTAGAACCTAAGATCGAAAACTTTCAATTTATTTTAGATATTGCGATTTTAAAAATATTCACTATCAAAACAAAAGTTTTCTTCAAGATTTCAGTTCCGCTTCTAGCTAACACGGAATGGGATATAATACAAGTATGTCCGATCCCAATCAAACGAGGAAACGCGTTTGTTGCTCCCGTTATTGAACATCCAATTTATTTTGTTTATAGATTATCATATATGAACGTTGACAACGAATATTTAATCAAGTCCTGTAAAGACAAAATGGGAATAACAATCTGTAAACAAACTGAAGCCATTCACGACAGAAGATCTGAACAAGATTGCGCTTCAGATGTTATAAATTTTAGTAATTCAATAGAGACTTGTAAATTTGCGGTTTATAAAATTGATGATGTTACCTTTATACCATTAGGAGCAGAAAATCAATATATAGCAATACTTAGGGAACCGACAGAAGTTACCATAATTTGTGACAATCAACCAAAAGTAGATGTTTTGAAAACTGCCTCTCTTATAAAATCGGATAAGCAATACGATTTAATTTACAATAATAATCATATGAAAATAGGAGAAACCAAAGTAAATGTAACATACGAAACTAAAGTCAAAACAATACCGTTCGGAAACGACACAAATTTGGACGTGCTTCTTGACAAAATCGATAAAACTCCACGAATATTTAGCCAAGTTAACAGCTATCAAGATACAGCAGGCGAAATCAATGATCAGATTAGTCAATTAACGTTTACACATCGTATGACTTCAATAAAGTCATGGGGTTTATCATTTTTACAAATTGCTGGTTACATTTCCTTGGGTTAACTCGTTCAGAATCATGCCACTAATAACGTATTAGAAGGACATTAAAATCGTTCGAAGTTGGTTTCAAAAGTTAACAACAATTTTCGCTAATATCTCGAAAACAAAAGCTTTCCGTCAATTATGCAAGAGTATGCTGAAGTTTACTTAATAAAACGGGAATCTTCGATTGTATTAAGAGATGTTTGCCAAGTAAATTATGTATACATTTATTATCTTGTAAAACTAAAAATAATATTCAAAACTTCACGAATGTAACATCGCGTAAGCCGTCAGCTTCGACCAATTTACACATTGAGTTACCAACCGACTACCCGCCGATTGAAGCTCCAGAACAAGAGGTAAGAAGAATCACCTTTGAATCCACAAATGCCCGATTTCACAAATCAATCCTTAAGAATCGATGAAGAATCTTGGAGGACCAAGATTAATCTAAGGAGGGGGATATGTAACAAACAGCTACATCTAAGAACACGTCATCCATCCATCCATGCGTTACTTAAGTCCCTTACACCCTGAACCTGTAAACACTGCAATAGTCATACGTTGTTAACCATTACTCACTCTTAACCCCTTCACACCTACAAAACCAAAAGACATAAAAGTCCCCCGACCCCTTTTGGACACACAATTTTTACCCGAATTCGGAACGAGTTACTTCAACGTACATATTAATTGTAACAAGTAATAAAGTGCTACAGATAGAAACAAATCGTAATAGTTATCTAAACTCCTTTCTGTCCTCGCGAATTTTACGTGACAACGCAGTTAACGTTTTGCAGGATTGTAATAAGGCTCGGAAGTGCCACGGTTCTATTCCTTTTCGGAACAAAAAGATTAGAATTTACAAAAATTTAATATTAATATTATTTAATATTTTTTAGTCGGACGATAGTAAACAAGTATGGCGGAAAGATAATACTGAATTGGATTTCAAAAACATGCAACCGACACGACGCGACGGTTAGGCGTGACCACGTTACGTTATGATTTCGTACTATAGAGTATGGTATAAACGTGACAGCGTTACGCGTTACATTGTGATTTTATACTATAGAGTATGATTTCAAGTGTACGAATACTTTTACCTGCACTGTATGTCACTCCATTCAGTAACAAAATGTGTTCAAATCACTGTAGGAAAGCAAAAAATGATCATTACCTTGATCATTTTTAGACGATATATTTCAATGTAACGTTGAGTGCATGTTGTATAATGGCTAGTATAAAATACAGAGCAATTATTTCTTTAACATAAAGTGACGCCATATCTCAAGCAGCGTCACCAGTACTAACAGCCGTCGTTTTCTACAAGAGGAATATTTATTACATATTATATGAAAGAAAATTTTTCAATCATGTTACTGCACAGTGCTGTCTGATTCCGTGTCGACGCACGTGATCTACTGTCCAGAGTACGAGAGAAAACTAGCGGGACGGGAACGGGGCTAGAGGGACGAAAAGAGCATCGCAGTGGTCTGATTGTAAAGTTGCTGCCTATTGTCAAACGCTTTTTAACCGACTTCGAAAAAGGAGGAGGTTACTCAATTCGACCAGTATATTTTTTTTTTTTTTTTTTTTTTTTCCTATGTATGTTCGCGCATTGCGCCTAGCTGGATGGACCGATCGGAATGAAACCTTTTGCATATGGAAGGTGCTGACTCCCCATTGGTACCATTATCAAAAAATTTTTCATTTTTTAATTGCAAAGTGTTGTTATTGCAAAAAAACCGGCAACTTTTTTCTTTTTTCTATGTATGTTCGCGCATTGCGCCTAGCTGGATGGACCGATCGGAATGAAACCTTTTGCATATGGTAGCTGCTGACCCCCCATTGGTACCATTATCAAAAAGTTTTTCATTTTTTAATTGCAAAGTGTTGTTATTGCAAAACAACCGGCAACTTTTTTCTTTTTCTATGTATGTTCGCCGATTACGCCTAACTGGGTGGACCGATCGGAATGAAACCTTTTGCATATGGAAGGTGCTGACTCCCCATTGGTACCATTATCAAAAAATTTTTCATTTTTTAATTGCAAAGTGTTGTTATTGCAAAGAAACCGGCAACTTGTTTCTTTTCTCTATGTATGTTCGCGCATTGCGCCTAGCTGGATGGACCGATCGGAATGAAACCTTTTGCATCTGTTGGGTTCAGACTCCCCATTGGTACCATAATCAAAAATTTTTTCATTTTTTAATTGCAAAGTGTTGTTATTGCAGAAAAACCGGCAACTTTTAAAATAAACTTTTCTTGATTTTAGTGCGCTTTCAATATCTTATCGCGGACATGATTCTGTGCAATTTTATTCATATAAAAATTTCGCGGAAATGTTTAGTTTTCGAGATATTAGCGAAAAAAATTGTTATTAACTTTTGAAATCAACGTCGAACGAATTTAATGTCCTTTGAATATGTTGTTAGGGGCGTGGTTCTGGACAACTTTTTCCTCTTGCGAAATTGACGGAAAGCTTTTGTTTTCGAGATATTACAGAAATTGTTGTTAACTTTTGAAGCCAACTTCGAACGATTTTTATGTCCTTCCAATACGTTATTATTAGCATGATTCTAAACGAGTTTTTCCTTATGCATAATTGGCGGTAAGCTCTAGTTTTCGTGATATTAGCGAATAACTATTGTTATTATTATTGGTGGAACGCCCCGTGCTATGCACGGGAAAGACAAGAAAGGGCAATTACAATGCACTGTACCAAAACACTAACTAAGCTTTGCCGCTTTGACACGCAACTTATGCAGCAAGATGAGTTCTCTTTGACGTTGGTGTATTATTCCCATTGCTTGGTAAAGTCTCCCTACCGTTCTAACAAACATTTTTTTTATTTTTTAGTTGCAAAGGATTATTTTTTCTATGCATGTTCGGCGGTTTTTCCTAGGTGGGTGGTCCGATCGGAACAAAGCTTTTCGCATCTTGTGGAGTCTAACTCCCCATTGATCCCATTATCAAAAATTTTTTCATTTTTTAGTTGCAAAGGATTATTGCTGCAAAAAAGTTGAAAAACGAATATCCATGTTGTCTTTTACTTAATTATGCTCATGGCATTTACGCAGTCAAAAAAAGCCTGGAAGAACTGTCTCACAGTATCCTATACAATTCTCCCCATTCCACTAAAAAGCGTTAAATAAAATAATTTTCGGAAAAAAAATACACCGACTTCGAAATGCACTAAAAAGTATAAAATAATTTATATTTCCTAATGAAGTAATTTCTATTTCTCTGAATCATACAATTACGTCACAGATATGAATTGAACCTATTTACTCGTTAGGTAGTATATTAAATACATTTCAACTTTTTCGGAGGCGGCGCAAAATTAAAAATACCTCAGTAAACGTTGCTGCCAATAACCAGTTGATTGTGGTATGGCGTATTGGAAATTAATAAATCCCGAGAAAGAATACGAACCATTATAGATATACCTGGTAATATACGTAAATGTAATGTCTGCATCTTCATTTGATCAACGTTTCTGATATAAATGAAATTGAATCGACTTCGTTCGCGTGTAGAAGCCATGGATCTAAGAACCTATAAACGGAGCCCACGACGCGGGAATTACCAAATTTGCGACAGATGGGCTCTAGCTTTATAGTATATGCGGCGGTCGAGTCTTTCCGTCGCATACTCTATGAATATAGCCCTTTGCGGGCTACCGCCGCATATATGCGTTCTGCGTAAATCATCAAATTGGCCGAAGAACTCATACTTGCGTTTGGCGAAAACAGTTGATTGAGCCGAGAAACGCGTACATGTGTTCATGCACGTAAATCTGTGCATGTATATATAATATGTCCAGAATATGACTTGGAATGCTATGAACGAAAACCGCGTTTAGGCAGAAATATACGCCGGCAATTTTTAATGACTATCGCGGCAGGAGCTCGGCCCCACGGTTCACTTCGAACCGTCCCATCCGCAAAGGGCTAAATAGACCATAGTTACATTCTATACGCACTAACACCTACTTCGCGGCGTGCTGTCGAATTATATGTATAGAAAAAAAAATAGCTATACAAGCTTTGCCTATGTTCGGCTGTCCAAAGGTTGACATGTTCAAAAAAATCTTTTAATTTTGCGCCGCCCCCGAAAAGGTTGAAATGTATTTAATATACTACCTAACGAGTAAATAGGTTTAATTCATATCTGTGACGTAATTGTATGATTCAGAGAAATAGAAATTACTTCATTAGGAAATAGAAATTATTTTATACTTTTTAGTGCATTTCGAAGTCGGTGTATTTTTTTTCCGAAAATTATTTTATTCGGCAATAAAGCGCTATTTGTCGAGGCACACACATACACTAATCGGTCGCATGACTCGGAGAGTGGGTCAGATATATGTAGAACAAGCGAGACAGAACGAGCGATACGTTGAGCGGCATTCCATTGTCGTAGTGTCCAAAAGTTTTACGCATCGCGTAAGAGGAAAAAGAGTTTTTTAACATACTAGGGGGCGGTGCCTCCGAGAAGCTTCGCACCTATTTAGTGTGAATACGATTCTAAAGTGACATGGTGAGTCGACCTTGGACTGTGGAGTAGAGGGGGTAGCGATCCGCGTTACAGCGTTACGCGTAACAGCGTTACTTTATGATTTTATACTATAGAAAGACTATAGATAGAAGACTTAACTTAAATCCTATGGAACATGTATGGGCGAAACTAGAAAAAAATGTGCCAAAACATGATATAACGTCTCAAGAACACTAGAAAGAAATACTAAAAAAAGAATAGTGTAACATAGAACCTGTCTTCGTTAAAAGTTTTATCAATGCCCGATATATTACGTAAAGTGATTCGCCGGAAGGGTTAATTTATAAACTGTCTGCTAAAATAATTGTAGTAATAATTAAGTGTACGAATACTTTTGTGTCGACGATTTTTTACAGTCCTGTGAATTTCAAGTCATTTCAAGTTACTACATGATGTTATTGCCTTCGGTTTTGGGCCATTTTTTGCTGTAAATGTAATGTTTAATATACAACTATATATGATTAAATATAGTTAATAACATAGAAAATATTGCTGTTTTTATTTCTATACTAGGGGGCTGTGCCCCTTGACCGCGCCTATTTTGTGTGAATGCGCTTCCACAGTGACATGGTGGGTGGACCGTGGACTGTGGAATATAGAGGGTAGCATTAGGCGTGACCACGTTACGTCATGATTTCGTACTATAGAGTATGGTATAAACGTGACAGCGTTACGCGTTACATTGCGATTTTGTACTATAGAGTAAGATTTCAAGTGCACGAATACTTTTATTCTCCACTGTATGTCACTCCATTCAGTAACAAAATGTGCTCAGATCACTGTAAGAAAACAAAAAATGATCATTACCTTGATCATTTTTAGACGATATATTTCAATGTAACGTTGAGTGCATATTGTATAATGGCTAGTATAAAATACAGAGCAATTATTTCTTTAACATAAAGTGACGCCATATCTCAAGCAGCGTCACCAGTACTAACAGCCGTCGTTTTCTACAAGTGGAATATTTATTACATATTATATGAAAGAAAATTTTTCAATCATGTTACTGCACAGTGCTGTCTGATTCCGTGTCGACGCACGTGATCTACTGTCCAGAGTACGAGAGAAAACTAGCGGGACGGGAACGGGGCTAGAGGGACGAAAAGAGCATCGCAGTGGTCTGATTGTAAAGTTGCCGCCTATTGTCACACGCTTTTTCGGCAATAACGCGCTATTTGCCGAGGCGCACACATACACTAATAGGTCGCATGACGCGGAGAGTGGGTCAGATATATGTAGAACAAGCGAGACAGAACGAGCGATACGTTGAGCGGCATTCCATTGTCGTAGTGTCCAAAAGTATTACGCGTCGCGTAAGAGGAAAAAGATAGAGTTTTTTAACATACTAGGGGGCGGTGCCCCCGAGGCGCTTCGCGCCTATTTCGTGTGAATACGCTTCTAAAGTGACATGGTGAGTCGACCTTGGACTGTGGAGTAGAGGGGGTAGCGATCCGCGTTACAGCGTTACGCGTAACACCGTTACCTTATGATTTTATACTATAGAAGATATAGATAGAAGAATAGAAGATAGAAATATATAAATAGAAGAAGAGTAAGATAGTAGCAATATCCGTTTCTATACCTATGTAAAACCACACCATTACGAATAAACGGTGCGAGTTATGCGTGAGTCGAAAAGTGGGGATTAGGTGGTCCTAGCGGCCTACCCTCTTTGCCCCGTTCCCGTCCCGCTAGTTTTCTCTCGTACTCTGGACAGTACGTCATGTGATCTTTTGTTAAAACGACGATTGGGGAGGAACTTTTATATCAGAAGTTGAGAAAAGAACTATCTCAGAATGTCTGCAAATGGATTTGCGTGCTGTAATAATAGGAAGGGAAACTACGTGTCTTGAATCTACATACACCCGAATATCGCTCGTTTTTATATTTTATTGATGGTAATTCCTGCCATACGGTAGTGATTGTTCGTTGTACCTCAAAAAATTTGGGTGTTTCTGTTGTACGAGTCTGTTAAATAGATAGTGTAAGTAGAATTTGTCCATAGATTCGTTGAAATTCTAATTATTTGCTAGGTTTTTTTTATCATCACGCCAAGTTTATATAGAAAACTTTTCTTTTAGCTTCAATTTTATTTTCTCCTTCTGGTCGTATGTTCTTTCTGCCCGAGTTATTGCATTTTATCCAATCAATTATTGTTCAAATTTTAACAAGTCATATCAGGCAAATGGATCATCGTACAGAAATGAGGAAAAAAGCATTTTGAAAGTCAAAAATCAACAATTTCAGACTGTCCGATCTCAATATACAAGGTGCGATCATTAAGTTCCGGGATTGTGTCTGCTATGACCAAACGGATCACACGATTGACTTGCGCTCGCAGGACATATGAATATCAATCTTCGAGACATATGACACGAAGTTTGGAAGCGATATCTTCATTGAATCCTGTGTTATACAAATTTATGGTAGCATACGCGCGCTCTCCTTTGTGAAATTACGATGGACTCTAAATTGAAACAAAGGGACAAAAAAAAAAGTGGAACATGGTCGTCCTTCCTCACCCTCCATATTCACCATATTTGGAACCCTGTGATTTCTTTTTGTTTCTCAAAATCAAATTAAAGCTCAGGAGGCGCCGATTTGACACGGTGGACGAGATTCAATGCGAATCGCAGCAGGTGCTTAACACGCTTCGACAAGAAGACTTCTAGGAAGCTTTCCAAAAATGGCAGAGGCGCTGGAATCGGTGCATAGCTGCCCAAGGGGTGTACTTTGAAGGGGATAGTAGCCAAATTTGAAACAGGTGACTTTATCTGCATATACGGAACCAATCCCGGAACTTAATGATCGCACCTCGTATATACAATGAATCAAAATTTATTGTCACGTTCTGCTTAGTCCTATTCTTCAATCTTCAATCATATTATTATCATATTATCAGATTATTTAAAAGAAACAAGTAATTATAGTAGTATCATATGCAGCTGCGTTTGTATATTCAAAACTAGTAAACCTGAAACCTTTATGAATAGATGTTTTATTCCACCTTAGAATAGACTCTAAATTTTGTAAAACAGAACTATCTTCTGAATTAAATTCATAAAAAATTTTTGTTATCTTTTAACATTGGTATATAAAATTTTGATATACATATATACGGCACGCTCTGAATGTTACTAAAAAACATTCCTGGCATTAGAGGTCAAATATTGAATAAAAATCAGTTCATGGAAAGATTGAGAAATTTAATAGTATAATAAATAGTTAGTAAGAAATAAAATCATTCGAGTTTTCAACATTTTAATACCATTTATTTAACGTTAACGTTATTAAGAATAAGAAATGTTCTTTAATACCATTCCCTCTTAACTAGTCGATTGATCTAAAGTGATGTTGATGATCCTACAGTGTTTAGACAGAACACATCTTAACACGTTAGTTACTACATCAGTGCCCAATGACTGACAATGAACTTTCCGTACAAGCCGCATCAGTCATTGGTGATTGACAATATAAAATATGACATGAAACTAAAAAATTACACTTTTGTAAATCATAAATAATTCCCGGATCTTATTATTAGTGTATTGGAATATTACTTACAAGATAACTTTAATGGATTTTTTTGAAGCAGTTTAAGCAAAAAGAATAAGCAATACGCCCTTATTAATAGCGCGTAGCCTGGCCGGGATTTCTTCATAAGTACGCGAGGCAGCTAGCATGCTGAAATACGAAGATAAAGACAACATGTCCGAACGATAAAAGTATTATATTTAAACATACATTGCGAATAAAACAGAACTTGTTAGTCCTGAGTAATGATATTATTTATAATTATAGCAATTTCAGCTATTTAGAGATCTGAAGTAAATGTTTTAACGTTATTATATAATTGGAATACAGCAATGAAGATATTGGGTATAAAGTTTGCACCGTTGAATGTGCCGCTGAAACGGAGACTGGAAACGCTATCAGTCACGCTATGGTACTTTACACTGGCTTTTGGACCATCGCTTGGTTTTATTATTACTGGCTATCTCCTCTTTTTTACCACGACTATACGTTACTACGTTTTGCTGTATTTTCTGTGGATGTACTATGACTGGGACACGTGCAACAAGGGCGGTAGGAGGTAAGAGCTCTTATTTTCTCTATCTATTCTGTCTTTAATTTCCTAGGTTACGTTAGTACTAAACATAATATTAAATATTATATTTTGGAGAAATGCTATGCACTTGTGGTAAGTGTATATATGCTATCGACTAGACAGTTTAACCTGTCTATAGAATATTGTCGTAGATATAATCAATCCAACTGTACGTCATCCAATAACGAATAATAACGTAAAAGGTGAAACTATTGTAATAAATGTGATTTTGATACTATTATTACTATATCATTGTAATAGCGACTAAAGAATGTTAAAGAATACTTTAAATCTAATTCATTTGATTGAATATTTACCACTTGTGAACAAAATTTTCATATAATTCGTTCTTAATCTCAAGAAATAACTCGAAACATTTTATCAGAAATCAATGAAAGCTCTTTGTCTTAATTTCAGTACGAAATTGACGAATATGGTGGCAAAATCCCGATGGATCCAGCACGTTTTCGATTTTTTTCCCGTGACGTTGGTTAAAACCACCGATTTAGACCCGAATAGAAATTACCTACTCTGCAGTTTCCCTCACGGGATAATACCTGCAGGAGCAGCGGGTTCTTTTCAGTCTGAAAGTCGAGGTGCTAAGACATTGTTTCCCGGTTTGCAACTTAACATTATCGTGCAGTATCAAGTGTTCAAGAGTCCCATCTTTCGCGAGATCGCTCTCGCCATGGGTGCGTGCTGTCATAAATAATTACAAATTATTTGTTTGCAAATATTGTTGACTTGTTCTGTTGAACGTTTCCATAATCAACTGAATTTTTCATGTAACAAAATAGACGCAATCATTGAGAAATTATAAGATTGTTAATGAAGTTAATACAGTATATCACATCCCAGTTGTACTTGCTACCTTGCGATTGAAAATCTTATTTGCGTGCTATAAGAAATTAAATTTTACACGTTGCTTTTTTTGAACGACAATTAGTGTTTTATTGTTCGATTTTTAATAACAGTGTATCATCAAATTATTGCAGCCACAGAACAAGAAATATGGAATACGGAATTTAAAGTAATAAGTCAGATTTCTTAATCGTCTACACTGTTGCTAACCTGTATATTTGTAACTTGCAAACACATACAGTGGAGTACAAAAGTATTCGTACACTTGAAATATAGAAATAAAAAGAGCAATATTTTCTATGTTATTAAGTATATTTAATCATACATAGCTGTATATTAATCATTACACTTACAGCGACAAATGACCCCAAACCGACGACAGTAACTCATGTATTCGTACATTCAATTATTGCTACAATTATTTTAGCAGAAAATTTATAAATTAATATTTTGTATGATAACCCTTCCGGCGAATCGCTTCAGGTAATATATCGAGCATTGACAACAGCAAACTTTTAACGAAGACAGGTTCTATATTACACTATTCTCTTTTTAACATTTCTTTCTAGTGTTCTTTTGACGTTATATCACGTTTTCGCACATTTTTTCTATTTTCGCCTATACATGTTCGATAGGATTTAAGTTAAGCAGTCGTGGAAGAGTTGCTAACCTGTGGGGACTATTGGTATTAACAACCACTGACGCACTAATATATAGGGTGTATCTTTCGCGTCACAGTCTTGCTAAAAATAAAATTCTTTTAAAGTATTTAAACATAAATGTTTATCCATTATTTTATCAATTATTACTAAATTGTCGCCTCCAGAAGCAGCAATACATTACATTTCCACCTCCGTGTTTCGTCGTCGGTTGCATATTTTTGAAATCCAATTCACTATTAATTTTTCGCCATACTTTTTTACTATCGTTCGACTCAAAAATATTCAATTTTAACTCTTCGGAAAATACAACGTATATAGTACTTCTTTTTCCAGAAGTCGTCTCTAGCAATTATGTATTGTTCCGCAAATTCTAATCACTTTTTTTGTTTACTTGCTTATGAGTGGTTTCTTCCTCGCAACTTTACTGTTATATCCGGCCCGATATTGATCACTTTTCGTTCTGTTTTAGAGTGAATTTCCTTCAGCACATATTCTTTAAGGTGTAATGTAATTTCAAATGCATTGGTATCTGGTTTTTCTTTAACAGTTCGGACGATTTCACATTTTCCTCTCGTAGTTAATGTCACGTGGTTCGAACACAATTTTTAGCGAGAATCCGTACGCGAAACTAAGTCCGTAGACAGGAGATTCAGTCAGAGGTTTTACGTATTTAAACTTTTACTTTTGAATGAACCTTTATTCGTAGCCCACGGGCCCTTATATATGGATAGGAGTTTTGTAGAGGGGACTTATCGGTTTCGGGGGTTTGCTTATGACTGACTATTGACAATGTTACTTGAAAGTAGTGACCGATGACTAATGGTTGTTGACGTGATGATACTATTGGTGATTCAGGGTGTGACAAAGTTCGGGGTGACTTCATATTTCAATGAGTGCGTCACATTAATTTTCGGGGTCTACCGGCTCTTCTTTTATTCCGCAATATTCCTTCTTTTTTATACTTGTTTATAATACTTTGTACGGTCGATCGACTTTTTTTTAGTATTTCTGATATATTCATATATGTAGGAGTAGAATTTTAATTATCTATCTCTCTTTATTTGAATAGGACGATGAGTACAATACGAATAATACAGTTAAACACTCACGCGCACAATAATCTTCAAACACGCACACCAAAAACACACTAGTTCCAGATCGTGTACCGGAATCGTCAGACGTAATCGTCAGTCGTAATCGTTAGCCGTAATCGTTAGTCGTAATCGTTAGCCGTAATCGTTAGTCGTAATCGTTAGGCGTATTCGTAATAAGCGTAAGGATCGTAAAAGAATCGTTATAATCGTGGTTAGCGTAGAATCGTGTTAAACGTTCGAGGTTTCGTTACAATATGCCCCGCTCGGTCGTGACCGCGTCCTTTTATTATCATGCCGGTTAACCGTTCTCGAAGTTATTTTTCGAATTTGTCGGTTTGATCCGACGGTTGGAAACGTCCACCGATCGCTGCTCACTTTTGTCATTTTTACAACATGCACACACTTACGCAAGGTCGACGCGTTCTAACATATATTGGTAACGGTTTTGACCGATCAACTGTTATCCGCTTGGTGTTTTTTGTCGCTTTTTTCCTTGTTACTATGTCGCAGTACATATTATCAGTAACGGTTACTGTTTAACTCCTACATATATGATTTACCTTCTTCATGTAACCATATAACAACTTTTCTTTCTTCCAATGTTGTCTCTTTGCGTTTTCTCCCCTTATTGCAAATATTAGCGCTAAAGTGTACTCACCACGATTACTACTGACTACACTAACATAACATCATCTAATGTAATAGTTACATTGATCAGAATGTCCTGATGCCATTGCAACTGTTGTATTTATCACCATAAATGATAATGTACGAACACTTTCCTCCTTCACTGTATATTTCAGGAAAATAATACGAAGAAATTTATCTAATATCGCTTTTGTTCGAAAACTAATCGCTTAAATTAAATATCGTGATTTTGCGTAACTCTCATGATATCATCACATGTATTGTATATCTTGCTAGGATATATTTGGGAAACGTACACTATCCTTCACAACCCTCCAATTGACAAACCGTAAAAGGTACAAGAAAAAACCGATTTACGTGAAATCTACTGACATTTATTAAACACATTTAAGGGTTAAAAAAATAATCGGTAGTGTATGTTTATATGTGTAACACATTTATTTATTCATAATAAAGTTATAATTAACTCACTGAATTTTAATTATAGATATTCGTTAAATTCTGCAAATATATTTTAATTTCATTATATTATAGGTTTCATCAGCAGCAGTGAAGAAAGCCTAGACTATCAGTTGTCGACGAAACCTAAAACGCCATTCACTGGAAGAATATCTGTTCTCATCGTCGGTGGAGCAGGGGAAGCAATGGAATGTTCGCCAGGAACAAATCGTGTTCTCGTAAACCAAAGAAAAGGATTTGTGAGAGTGGCACTGAAACATGGGTTAGATTATTTGCGGTCTCTTTTAATTAAGTGGAACAATTAAATTCTAAATAGTTTTCATAAGTAATCCATCACTGACTTTAAAATAATATTTACAATAACCTTGACGAAATAGCAAATATCTTTATATGGTTGAGATATAAATACCATTTTTTAGGAAATAACTTTTAATGCAGAACTACGATATTTATGCAAAGGCCAGTATCAATTAACCTCTTAGGCACGGCTAAATTTTACACTGAAATTATAAACGATACAGCACTACAATGTGACTACAATCTTATAATTTTGGATATACTACCGATTGACTTCCATGGAATTCAGCGCTGAAATTTTTGTTGCGTATGCTACTTTCCTTGGGCATTCCATATCCTTTGTAAAAATCAACGTGTTTCTAATGGTTTGCTAGCTATTCGTATTTCAATGCATGAGTTGCTTCTATTATTGTTCATTGAATCATTAATGCAAAAACGAAATACACATATCAAAACATGACCTAACATAACCTAACGCCATTAATACGTTGAGAGCGATGCTGACTTTATTATGCATTGCACTGGGCGATATTTAGGATGAGGAGAATAAACAGACGACTACTTTGTTTTACCTTATTATATTTCTTTTGAACTGGGAGAATGATGCCGTTACAAGTAAAACTGTTTACAGACTTCAAAGGAAAGAAGGAAAGGATTATATTAATATTAGAATGAATTTGAAGTGTGAACATCTGGTTAACCATAAGAGATCCGTTGATTTTGACATCGAATATGGAATACTCATGGAAACTTGTGTATGTAACCAAAGTTTCAACACTAAACTCGATGGGGGACATTTGGAAGTACAGCCATAATTTTTCCCAAAAACATGAAACATATATTTTAACTTTGATAACACGTTCCTTTAGAAATTCCACAAAATATGTCAATATTTCCAAATATTTCTACTTTTTTTATATGCAATCTACATATCTGAGATTCGTTAATACTCTTACAAAACATTGGGCAGGCAAAAAAGTATAAGTCAAAACATATAAATATGATTATACGATCCATGTAGGGTGGCGTGCCTAAGACGTTAATATGCTTAAAATTCGTCGGAAGTAACGTAACAGAAATAATCTTAAAATAAATGTTACCGCTCTATCTGATCGATGAAGATGCTCGTGAATGAAACTATTCATATAATACTCATCAATGAACGACAATGAGCTTTTCCTTTTGGTAAGTTTAGGACACCATTGATACCGTCCTTTTCGTTCAGAGAAACGGATACATACGACCAGGTGAAAAATCCCTATTTATCGTTGGTTCAGCACTATTTTCGCAAAAACGTGGGACTCGTACCTCTGATTCTAAAGGGGCGTGGATTTTTCCAGTATTCTTATGGTTTTGTTCCGCATCGGGTGCCTATAACTACCGTTGGTAAATATCGCTTAATCATTTTGAACAGATTAAGTATTATATTTACGTGCATACTAATATTCATGAAATTTTGTGCCTTTCATTTGAGGAAACCAATTGGACTTGTTAGCCAATTTAAACTACTCTGAAAAGAAAACTACTCTGAGAGTAATGTTTATTATCTACTTTTCATTTCAAAACTCAACACAAATAATGACTTCATTTATGAAACGCTAAGAACAGAAATGATCTCTTGTAGAAGATTTTTACAAGTCTCGTTCTCCATTTTGCAGTTGGCAGTCCAATAGAGATACCAAAAATATCACATCCGACAAAGGAACAGATCAACGAATACCACAAACTGTTCGTCGAAAAACTAACAGAGTTATTTGAAACCCACAAGTATAAATACCTACCTGACGCAGATTCAAAACATCTTGAGTTCGTATAGTAACAACTATCTGCTGTAAAAATTACGTTCTAATAATATTTCAGTACATATTCCCGATATAAATAAAATCAGGCAGCGAACAATTGTAGTTAGTTCTTTAGCGGCCGACAACAGTGAATTATGTACTTAAATAAATATTCTTAGTGTAAACAAATTAGTTCTTTTTATTCATACCAACGGACCCTGACCTGCTACAACTTTAAAAGTGAGATCTGAATATAATAGATGGATGGGTATCTAGTGGAAAGTTGGATCCGAGACATTGAAGGAAATATTTGGTTGGTTAGATTTATAAAAGTTCCTAATCGTGCAAAATTGTTTAACGACTCTGACTAAATTATTCGTATAGAGCGAATAAACCATTATGACCTAAAAGAAGCTGAAATCTCTCATTATAAATGAATTTTCGTTGAATATAAACAGTGCGCAGAAGAATTTCAAACAGGAGAATTTCAAAATTTTTCGGTTTGGGAATGTAGGGATTTGGGGATTTTGGAAAAAAAATGGTTTATTTCCTTTTTTGCTTCCATTTTCCGACAAGCCAGACGTGGCCTAAGAGAAAGTTTCATTTTAAAATCGAAAGGTTCGACGAGCATTTTTCTAATTGGACAATCAGCTGGTGACCACTCGATCGGTTTGCGCTTTTCCCAGCTTTGACAACGCGACGCCGATTTTCTTGCTACAATTTGCACAAGTTTTTCGATCGTCATCCCCGCGCCCTAATTGGTCCTTGTTTTTGCTTAATAATTCAAAAACGAAGCTTCTATTTTTGCAAAGGGAAATCTTATTCAAAATTACGTCCTCTACCACTCCTTTCCAGGAGTTACACGAGTTGTGAAACATCCTATATATAAACGACGACATAAATGTTAACGATACAGAAAATATGTGGTACGAACACGATGGAGCTCCTCCACATTACGCAAAAGAAACTAGGGATTGACTAAACAAAATATTTAAACAATATTTTATATTGTTAATCATATGTTATGCATTAATAACAAAAAAATTTTGCTTACGCCAAAACATAGAGCCCCTTTTACCCTGCAATTTCCATATGAACACTTCGTCGTGTCATCAATAGTTCATGGAATATCGCGTTGTCATACTTACAATTAGGCGTGGACATCCTGTATGCTAACGTATGGATGTTTAATAGTCTTTGAAGTATATTCAGTGCACTGAATATTTATTTCAAACTCTGCACTCTTAATAAATACAAACTACATTTACAAGTATTTAAAGTTCTTTTCACAGACAGATTACAAAACATTCTCAGCACGTAACAGTTTTAGAAAAACGATGAATGCATTTAACACCGGAAAATGTCTATGGAAAAAGTAACATTTTTATTGCCTGCATTGAAAAGCGAATGGATTATTGCAGCAAAATGTACACTATATATGTTACTAAAAAACATGGTTGACGTTCGAGACCTAAAACATTGAATAAAAATCAGTTCATGGGAAGATACACTAATTTTATAGTACGATAAGAAATTATTAGAAATGAAGTCATTTCATTTTTCAGCTTTTTAATACTATTCATCTAACATTAATGTTATAAGGAAGAAGAAGTTTTCTTTTTATTAACATTCTTGTGTGACTATCTTCTTCTGCAGTTAGTGAAGCGCAGTTGTCGTCCGTCTGTAGGTAAGTCTCAAAATCTTTGAGGTCGATATGCCATTTTGACAAAATCTATGCAACAAATCGACCCCGGCGAAGAACCTGGTAACTATGACCTTTTTATCTGTGGACTTTTATATACCTCGTCCAGTATCAAGCTCAGGAACGCCAAAATTAGATAAATTATATTTAAGTGATGCTACCAACTCTAAAGTGCTTATTCACGAAATTGCCTGTTCACAAAATAGTTGAAATACGTAAGCAATAACGATTCTAATGGAAAGCTTCAAAAATCTGGAACGACAGTAATAATTTGAAATAGGTGGGAAATCTCAAATAGCTTTACAATTGCTATTAAAGAATATTGCTTTATACAAAGATGTGTGACCGATAGTTTTCCTAATATAACCAATACTATTTTGGACATAGCTCACTTTTTTTTATTTATTTTGTGTCATACTATACTGCACGAACCAAACATGCAATATTTACTTTTGTCAGCGAAAATAACATCCTTCTATCGAACTCCAGACTTTTTAAACAACTTTTTCTCGAAAATCAGTTTTCTTTCTCAATTTATGTCACTAATTTGTGGTTTTCTTCTTGTTATTCGATCATTATACTCATAGTTTTTCATTATTCCACGGATAGTATTAGTACTGATTTTTTTTTCACTTTTATAATAAACCTCTGAAACTGTACATCATTACAATTCGGATCGTTTTAATTCTTCGTGTCAATTGTCTTTCTTTTCTTTCATTCAAAATTCGAGGTGGTTCCTCTGTCTCTTAAATTCAATACGATTTTCTTCCTTAAATGTTTTAATGTATGCTATTCTACTCTTCTTCATTTCTGATTATGCTATTTCACAGCATGTTGCACTTTTCTCTCTGTTGTAAATTACAAGTTATCTTTTATCAAAATTGTTATTTATCAAAACTGGTATTCTTCTATTTTCCATGTGTAACGTCCCTGGGGAAACCTTTTTTCTTTCTACCGGCATCATCGCGACAATCTTCTATCCATCGATTAGAATAGTCAATTATCGACCGTAGTTGCCAATTATCGACAGTACATTAGGTATCTATTACCATATCTACCAAATTCGACAGTCGGTAATTATAATATATATATATATTATCATTTATATTAATTATCTTATAATTTTGATTTAGAATAGGTAATATTTTCATACCAATAATTGAATATTAAGTTGGAATGATTAAAACCAAATTATGTATTATTTTATTTTTAATTCTAATAAATGTGTAATTTAGTATGGAAATTTCCGTGACGCTATGATGTGCCTACGTGCCGCGATACACGTCCGAAATCCTTGAGATCAGCGATAATCCTAGAAAAGGATGGAGCTACTATTTCTATTTACGGCATTATTTACCATTAAATTAATTAATTAACTAAATCAATTTATATACGTAAAATCAACCAGTAATAAACTATTCTTGGCCGGAACCACATTTATTTCCTTCAATTAAAAAGCTGTAAATCGGAATAGATTCGGCTCTCGTAGAATTCGTGCGCAGTTCATTAGAAAAGGACAGAAAATATATTTTTCGCTAAAACACCGTTATAGTGTTATTTTAATATCGAACTGTTAGCCCGAAATTAAAGAGCGACATTTAAAATATAATTAATCTGTTAAATTTTATAATTAATGTATAATAACGAATTTATATGAAAATTTAGATATTCTGACGTCACAGAAATTCCAGGAATTCGGCGAACCTGCGAGTATAAAAGGGCGAGCGAAACCCGTCTAAAAGCAGAATAATTTTCGAAGTCGAACGCGATAGAAGTCTCCTTGATTAGTATAACCGGAACAGTTTTCGCTGTCAAAGAGCCAAAAAGATTCTTAATACTTGACTGGTCAAGCGGGTATTTGCCATTCGGTTACTTGGTCGCTGGGTTGTTTTAGCAGCTGGTGAACAACAGGCTCCCCGTTCAAGCGATTTTGTGACTGAAATTCCATAAAGAGAGTGCTATGCTTAGCGCCAAGAAAGGCTAAGACATCGAACGAAAGCTCTCAGCTACTCGTATTTGATTTTTGTCGAATTGCTAGCGCGCCTTCAGTTTCTCGGAGCTCGCTCTGAGCTACTCCCCCTCATCGAGCGGTTTGGTCACTGAAACCCGTGTCTTTTGGGTGGCAGTTCAGCAATTACGATTTTACAATTAGAGTCCATTGATTTGCTACCCTGTCGGACTTATATTGTTCACCTGATTTTGGTATCGTTGGGTCGTTCTAGTAGCCAGTGAACAACGGGCTCCCCAATTAAGCGATCTGGTTTTGGGTGTCAGTGTGCGCTCTGACAAAAAGGGTCATGTACAATTAGTTGTCGAGTCAAATTATACAAGAGTAATTGTTCCGAGGAAACTCATTAACTTTAGATAAATTTTGGAAGTTGAATTAGTAAAAGAATATTGTTCTGTCTCTAGCGTACTTTTCCGTAGTCGACTACACCGCGTTAGATAGTAGATAAATCTGTCTAATTTTGCGAAAGCGTATCCTAATACACTTAGAGAATTTCACTTAGGTCGAATTCCTCGCTGCGGTAGACTATAAAGCGCTAACATTATTAATTTTGTAAAATTTCAATTATATAAATCCAGAAACCAAATTACACTTAGGTAGGATTCATTATAAATTATAGACGTGTTAATCAAGTAAAATCTTGTCATTGCGATAGCTTCGAACACGAGAATCGAATATATAAAGAATATCAAATTGAGTTAATGTTACAAAAGCAAAGTTAACGTTATCAGAGATCTGATTTAGATACGATCCAATATAAAGTACTAACCAGTTGTATATCGTTAAATTCACGATTACCTATTACATATTGTTTAATTTGTCAAATTCTATTATTTCTATTATTACCATTATATCAAGATCTATTTAGTTTCTTTATTCTAATCAATCATTTATAATTTATATACTTTTCTTTATTTTGTTGTTATTGTTGTTTGTTAGTTTCATTTCTTATCGTTTATTGAATAAATCTAATTGTTGGAAGATTTTTACCTGTGGATTGCACTCCTTAACCGCACACCACACGAATCCCACAATCTTTACTTGCGAAATCAAGTCGTTTAGGGGTAAAAACCGCTCTTTACCTTTCTAGCACTTGTAACAAACTGAACCTAGGTTCCAGGGTCGTTACATATGTAACTGTTTTTCAAAAACGAAGAAAACTGGAATATATCAGAGTAAAAGAACAGCAGTACATTGTAAATTAAAACGTAAATGCAAAAATTCCAGACATGTAAAATTATGAATTTTGTCCCAAATGTATAATAAAAATGAAGCATTATGTAGCGGAGCGATAGAGTTAAATGAGTTCGTATATGATAGTAATAAGTGGAAATGAAAGGGATCTGTGGATAAATTAATAATAAATAATAATAGCAATCATAATAATGATAATTAGTATTATTCTTCAGTCATCTTTGAAAATTATGCCTTATACCTTATGCCTTATACCTTATATCAAATAGATGGTGCACAATATCGCTACGTTAATATTGTATAGAATATTGCATAATTTTTCCAGATAAATTTTACAGCTAAGAGAGTTCATAATTCCATTAACACCATCACAAAGTTAAAAAAAACTGAGTCTTTACTTTCTGTAATAGTGCAGTAGTTTGCAGATTGTTAATAAACATTTAGCCAGATACTAATGACTCCGCATAGTTTCAATGGAATTTTAGTGTCAGGAAAAGCAATGCGAAATACGTTTTCCTCCTAATTGCCTAAAGTTGTTTGACGGTACAAGTCAATTAAATACTTTACATTTCCTGAATCACCGGCTATGGACGTCCTTAACTAGCTTTTTCTAACACGATGGAGCGTGTGCATTTGTTACTGGAAGTTTGGTAATGTAACGAGATTTTATACCAACAGAATAATTGTGCTATGGATTTCTGGAGATTGTTAAGCTTACACTTTCAGAAAAAATGATAATACGTGTGCTGTATCATCAAAATCTCTCCAACATAGAGAAATTTCGTATTTAAAATGTTTGGATGTGAGAAAAGAGAAGGGTGAATCAACATATACACTGCTCAAAAGAAATATGGCATAGAAAAAATTTAGGAAAAAATTGGCCAAATTTGACTGATGATAACTCCGTGAAAAATCATCGCAAAGTTATGCTCTTTTTTTAACCGACTTCGAAAAAGGAGGAGGTTACTCAATTCGATCAGTATATTTTTTTTTTTTCTATGTATGTTCGCGCATTACGCCTAGCTGGATGGACCTATCGGAATGAAACCTTTTGCATATGGAAGGTGCTGACTCCCCATTGGTACCATTATCAAAAAATTTGTCATTTTTTAATTGCAAAGTGTTGTTATTGCAAAAAAACCGGCAACTTTTTTCTTTTTATATGTATGTTCGCGCATTACGCCTAGCTGGATGGACCTATCGGAATGAAACCTTTTGCATATGGAAGGCGCTGACTCCCCATTGGTACCATTATCAAAAAATTTTTCATTTTTTAATTGCAAAGTGTTGTTATTGCAAAAAACCGGCAACTTTTGAAATAAACTTTTCTCGATTTTAGTGCGCTTTTAATATCTTATCGCGGACATAATTCTGTACAATTTTGTTCATATACACATTTCGCGGAAAGGTTTAGTTTTCGAGATATTAGCGAAAAATTGTTATTAACTTTTGAAACCAACTTCGAACGATTTTAATGTCCTTCTAATATGTTATTAGTGGCATGATTCTGAACGAGTTCTTCCTTATGCATAATTGACGGAAAACTCTAGTTTTCGTGATATTAGCGAAAAACTATTGTTATTAATATTAATGGAAGGCCCCGTGCTATGCACGGGAAAGACAAGAAAGGGCAATTACAATGCACTGTACCAAAATGCTAACTAAGCTTTACCGCTCTGACACGCGACCTATACAGCAAGATGAGTTCACGTTGACGATTCTAAAAATGCATCAATTTGATTTGTTAGAAAATTTGTTGCGCAGGATCTGCTATTATTTTACGGATACTTTCACCCTTGCGCAGTCCTAAACCGTAAGAGATACACATGTGCAGTAAATTTTTGCAAAGAAAGTTAACAAAGAACAAATGGATGAAGCACCCTCAATCATGATGTAATTAGTTTGTACTTGTCCCTGAAAGAGTGTCCCTGATTTTTTTTTCTATGCACGTTCGCCGGTTTTTTCCTAGGTGGGTGATCCGATCGGAACAAAACCTTTCGCATCTTGTAGAGTCTGACTCCCCATTGGTACCATTACCAAAAATTTTTTCATTTTTTAGGTGCAAAGGATTATTGTTGCCAACAAAATTGAAAAACGAATATCCATGTTGTCTTTTACTTAATTATGCTCACGGCATTTACGCAGACAAAAAAAAGCCCAAAAGAACTGTCTCACAGTATCCCATACAATTCTCCCCATTCCACTAAAAAGCGTGAAATAAAATAATTTTCAGAAAAAAAATACACCGACTTTGAAATGCACTAAAAAGTATAAAATAATTTCTATTTCCTAATGAAGTAATTTCTATTTCATTCAATCATACACTTACGTAACAGATATGAATGAAACCTATTTACTCGTTAGGTAGTATATTAAATACATTTCAACTTTTTCGGAGGCGGCGCAAAATTAAAAATACCTCAGTAAACGTTCCTGCCAATAAGCAGTTGATTGTGGTATGGCGTATGGGAAATTAATAAATCCTGAGAAAAAATACATACCATTATAGATATATCTGGTAATATACGTAAATGTAACGACTGCATCTTCATTTCGCAACGTTTCTGATATAAATGAAATTGAATTGACTTCGTTCGCATGTGGAAGCCATGAATCTAAGAACATATAAACGGAGCCCACGACGTGGGAATTACCAAATTTGCGGCAGATGGGGTCTATCTTTATAGTATATGCGGCGATCGAGTCTTTCCGTCGCATACTTTATGAATCTAGCCCTTTGCGGACTAACGCGGCATATATGCGTTCTGCGTAAATCATCAAATTGGCCGAAGAACTCATATATGCGTTTCGCGAAAACAGTTGATTGAGCCGAGAAACGCATATACATATGTGTCCCACGTAAATGCGTGGCTATGGCCGAGAAACTTAACTATGCGTTCTACGAAAACAACTGATAGAGCCGAGAAACGCGTACATGTGTGCATGCACGTAAATCTGTACATGTACATATAATATGTCCAGAATTTGACTTGGAATGCTATGAACAAAAACCGCGTTTAAGCGGAAATATGCGCTGGCAATTTTTACGGTTCACTTCGAACCGTCCCGTTCGCAAAGGGCTAGATAGACCATAGTTACATTCTATACGCACTAACACCTACTTCGCGGCGTGCTGTTGTGACGTCGTCCGACGTTGGAGTTAGTCATGTGACGTCATCCAACGTTGGAGTTAGTTATTAAGTTATACTCATATACTTTCAGCTTCTCACGCTTTGCGTTACGCATATAATCGACCGCCAAATCAGCAATGTAATCATAAGTAACATTAGAACTACCCAGATAACATCCTATAAACCTTATCTCAACCCCTTAAGTCCTTTCGCCGAATCAATATCTCTGACATAAACATCAGAGAGAGTTAAGAATCGACACCTCGACTTGATAACTGCAACAAAATCGGGAACAAGCGTTGCAGTTATCGAGTCGAGGTGTCGATTCCTTGTTTACATTTGGCTCGCGTCGACCGCTAAACGTAGGAAAGGACAGAGAGCGAACGAGTGAGGCTGTTTAAAATTAAATTTTTAGAGAAGTCTGACGAGTAATAGTCTTTTGGTTCCATACAAAATCGCGCCTCCATACATTCGAAAAAACAAACAATATTGCTACATAAACAAATGTTGTTCAAATTATGCCGTGTTTGGTCTTATTTTGATCAGGAGAATCTCACAATTACATTGGTAAAAGTAATATTTAGCAAAACCAAAAAATAAAAAAGTTTTACTGTTGCATTAGTGTTGTCACATCGATACGCCGGTTCGGATTACATTACATACGCTGCTCGCTCGTCAAGTGTCAAAATTCAAGGGGGATCCCCCTAAGTGGTGGGGATAGTAACGTTGCAGTTATCCAGTCCATCGTTTGTCGCAATTATCCAGTCTTTACTGTATACACAAAAAAAAGAAAGAACGCATAGAAAAAGAAAACACACACACACGGCACACTCTCACTCATTCTTGCCCCAGCGGCGGGGGGTCCGCTTGGGCGGAGGAGTGGGGCTGGCAATTCGGGAGGATCCTCGTAACGAGGCATAACCAAAAAAAAGAAGGTAATGAACTAAATGAAAATATGCCTCGTTACAACCTATAATGGTTCGTATTTTTTCTCAGGATTTATTAATTTCCAATACGCCATACCACAATCAACTGGTTATTGGCAGCAACGTTTACTAAGGTATTTTTAATTTTGCACCGCCTCCGAAAAGGTGGAAATGTATTTAATATACTACCTATCGAGTAAATAGGTTTCATTCATATCTGTGACGTAATTGTATGATTGAATGAAATAGAAATTACTTCATTAGGAAATAGAAAATATTTTATACTTTTTAGTGCATTTTGAAGTTGGTGTATTTTTTTCTGAAAATTAGTTTATCTATAACCTAGATGAAAAAAAAAAATATTCCAATATTCACTGGATTCGTTTTGAAATCCTCTACCAGATAGGCGTAAAATATTATATGTTTATTTGCAAAAAATTCATTGTGGCCTTGAGAAAACATTTAAAAAAAGAGTTGAGAAATAATTCTTTACAGTTACGTTAAAGCTCTCTTAAAACCATGCAAAAGCTAATTGTAGCGGAACATAGTCCGCAACGTTGGTAGAAATTAGCATTGACCGTTTACAGATGTTTAGGTGTAGGCAGTTAAGCCTACCCTAGCAGGAGGATGGCTGGCTGTCGTAGCGAGCGCACGTGTTCGGGGGTCGATCCGCGATAAAGTTCAATTTTGGTGGGAAAAAGTGGTTAAAGTGTAATAAATAATGTTGTGAAGTGAGGGGAGACCGTGGGGGAAGTGAGCGGTGAAGTTTTGTAAAAATTGGTGATGAAATAAAAAATCTATAAATAAAAATCGATATTTCGGTAATGGCGACCTCCACGCGACGCGAGGGAAAGCATGGGGTGCAAACCCATGAGTAATCGAAAGCGAGGAAATGAGTGTTCGGGCCGACCACGGAATAAAATAAATATGTGCGCGACTTAAATACGATTATTTTTATATATCGCGAGTGAAAATAGTGCAATTTAAGGGTGAAAGTTGCCCTCGAAGAAGGACTTGCGCGAACACGTGGTCGTGCGACATGTCGAAGTTGCAAGAGAAAGTCGCAGAAATGAAATGAAATTAATTAATTAATAATGTAAATGTCATGAGGGATTTAGAGTGCGGGAAAGGGCGAATGAGGCATACTAAATGCACGCGGTGATTAGTTTTGGCTATTTTCGTATTTTCATGATTTGATAGTAAATAAATAATGGCGTCGGTCAAGCATGCTTCGATATATCGTACGAACACGTGGGCATCTCCGCGCGAGGGAAATCGTAGAGCGTAAAGGCCGGTTCGCAAACATGGCCGGGGAAGGGTCGCTGCAGGCGCATGGAGAGCGGCCCTTAAGAACGAAGCCTAAAGGCGAAGCGAAGGCACGCGGCAACAAGTAAGATGGCGGAGGAAGGATCGCCGCAAGCGCATGGAGAGCTGCCTTCAGGGACGAAGCCTATGGGCCAAGCGGAGGCACGCGGCAACAAGCAAGATGGCGGAGACATGGCGCGTTATTCAAATGGTAAGCGGATTGGTTGAAGCAAGAAGACAGGGAGGAGGAGAAGAGGAAGAGGCGAGACGACACGGAACTAAGTGAAGGAAGGAAGAAATAAATTAATAAATTAATTAATTAATTAATTAATTAATTAATGAAGTGAAGTGAATGAGATTAATAATAATAATAATAATAATAATAATAATAATAATAATAATAATAATAATAATAATAATATTAATTAGTTCATAATTAACGAATTAATTATTATAAATAGTGAAGTGATTAGTAGGTTAACCCATTTGCATCATCGCTCTACCTAAGCTGCCGCGTCGAAACATCAGCGACGTTCAACTGACGATTGACTCGTATCACCGCGCGTGGGCGTCATGATCGTATGTGCAGTAACGGGCATTTATATTATTAATGGAGTTTATTAACGATGTACTGTTTAAAACGATTGATACACAGTAAAGGATTCCAAAGAATATTTGGCAACTGGTTAAAAAAAGCAATCGTAGGTTCGCGGATTATTCCGCGCTCGGTGATAGAAGACAGTCGTGGCGCGCGGATTATTCCGCGCTTGGTGATAGAAGACAGTCGCTGCGCGCGGATTATTCCGCGCTTTGATGCAAATGGGTTAATAAATAAATAAATAATAAATAATTAACAGATAGGCAACTAACTCGGTGTAGTGTTAGGAAAGTGTTGTGAGAGTGCAGTGAAGTGCTAGGAGTGTTGCGGGTACAGGGGAATATACGTGACCACGTGCGCGAGTGCAGAGGAACAATGCAAAGCGGGAAAATGACGGAAAAGTGTTGGAAGAACTGCGGAAAACGCTCCAGCACTCTGGAAACTCCGAAGACACAACGATGGTGGAGAAAAGGGGCCGCATTGAGAATATCCAGAATATCCAGTATGGCGAGGGAAGGAACGCTGCAAACACTTGGAGAGAGGCCCTAAAGGGTGAAGCAAAAGGATGCAGCAACAAGCAAGACGGCGGATGCACGGCGCGCTTTTCAAACGGCACGAGGAGGGGAAGAAGCAAGAGGACAGCGAGAGGGAGAAGAGGAAGAGCAGGAGTAGAAGAAGCGGCGAAACAAAATAGACACGATCGATCAAACGACTCAAACCCGCAAGGGAGGAAACCGGTGTCAGCCTGGTCATAGCACCATTAGGGGGCACAAAACGGGGACCGACTGAGCGGGGGAGAGGAGGGAGAGAGGTCAATTGAGCAAAGCACCCTTCTGATCAACTGTTGATTCAACTAGGGACCCAGTCGTCAGCCTGGTCATGGCACCATTAGGGGGCGACAATGGGGACCGAGCGGGATCGGCGGGAGAGAAGAAGGAGAAAACAAGACACGATCGATCGAACGACTCAAACCTGCAAAGGAGGAAACCGGTGTCAGCCTGGTCATAGCACAATTAGGGGGCACAAAACGGGGACCGACGGAGCGGGGGAGAGGAGGGAGAGAGGCTAAATTGAGCAGAGGATCCTTCTGATCAACTGCTGATTCAATTAGGGACCCAGTCGTCAGCCTGGTCATAGCACCATTAGGGGGCGACAATGGGGACCGAGTGGGATCGGCGGGAGAGAAGAACGAGAAAACAAGACACGATCGATCGAACGACTCAAACTTGCAAAGGAGGAAACCTGTGTCAGCTTGGTCATAGCACCATTAGGGGGCACAAAACGGTGACCGACTGAGCGGGGGAGAGGAGGGAGAGAGGTCAAACTGAACCAAACACCCTTCCGATTAACTGCTGATTCAGCAAGGAACCCAGTCGTCAGCCTGGTCATGGCACCATTAGGGGGCGACAACGGGGACCGAGTGGAATCGACAGGAGACAGGAAGGAGAAATTTTTATCGAGAGCAATGGGCTCATGTAGCGTTGTGGAAGAAGACTGGGGTGAAATAGGCAAACGCGGGGGAATTAAAACTAGAAATTACACTTAGGTGGGAAATGGTGGGGAGAGGTCGCGGTTTTTTGCCGTATGTTCGAACCCACCGGGAGGCGGTGCCGAGGGGGCGTTACAAGGTCAGCTAGAGGTCAGCGCATTTTGCCCGGGAGCCTCCCCTAGATCTTGACGCAGCCCCTAGGACCAAAACCCTTTGGTTGAGAGCATCCATTCCCCACACATGGAACACATACGCGAGGGGTGGGGGGCGAGGAGGAGGGGGGTAGTCTTTCTTTCACAACTGCGAGCGATGGCCTAGACCAAGGGGACTATGTCGTTTCCGGTACGGAAGCCTTGGCGGGTTGCCGCCACCCTCCGTCCCTCGGGGCGGGAGCGGGAGACAGTTTCAGTGAGTAGGCCGTGGAAACCCCTCTTCTAGGGGCGCCGGAAGCGGGAGTCTCACACTATCTGGGCTATCTTTCCAGTTCTCCGTTACTGGATTTCTGTCTTCCTTAAACAAAAAAAAAAAAAAGCTAATATACTGGTGTAACCTGACAAAGTTGGGTCACGCGAATGAAGTATTTCCTCATGTCTCTGTACCCCTTGCTTTCGATATGTTTGCTAACTTGATTGATGATATGGACCGTGCAGTAGCCATTAGAAAGGTGTTTGATCATTACTGGCTTTATTTAACAGTGAATGCCTGGGTACTGGGGAAATCTTCATAAAGTTTCTATTCAAGAAAGGAAATTTGATGAAGAAACGTTCTTACATTTGGAAGTGGAAAATAATTTTTTAGCATTCGTTTTATGTACATGTTAAATAATCACTAAATAATAATGAGGTTCTGGCGTAAGCACCAAATCGTTAATTTTGGTTTTCTTACAAGAAGGCGACGGATGTCTCGAACTGTCTCGTTTTTATTAACCCCTTAATGCACATTTTTCTAATCAATTTAGGTACAAAAAAAATCATTTATTTTTTTTGCAAATATAAGTCATAAACATCCGGCTCTAGTGTTAGCATAAGCAAACGTAAATTCCGAGAACGGCAATAATCTACCATCCAACGTGACAGATACGGACTTAAAATATGTGGAAAATTATATTTCTATATTAACTGTTCCCCATACTGAGCTGTAATATTTTGAGACATATAAAATTACAGTGACCGTGACGTTCACGGAGCCGCACAATTCTGCCGGTAAACGTTGCCCGTATATGTCACGGAGGTGTGCATTAAGCAGTTAATGCCCGAACCATTTACGACTTTCTGCCCGTAAACGACAACAACACACCATCGACATCCTTCTTTTCTTTTACGCTCGATTCATAGCAATTATACCGAACTTCATTCGCTCTTTCTGCATCCTCGCCTTCCCCACTCCGTGGCCAGATTCATAATGAACATCGTTCCCATTCATAAATCGTTCGAAGACAAAATAGCAACAGCTGATTGACTCCAACGATTCTCGAAAATGCATTGACGCTAACACGGCCAGCCTGACAGGCTTCACGCTCTCGGGAAGCGTCCACTCATTAATTGCATCACAACAACTTATTATACATCTTTTAACAGCTCAACAGCCAAAACACATAAAGTATCTCACAACAGCTCAAAGGCCAAAACACATAAAGCATCTCACAACAGCTCAAAGGCTAAGACACACAAAGTATCTTACAACTGTATTAAAACACATTTTTCTCTTTTCTCTTGTCTTTTTCTTTTTTTTTTTTATTTCTTATACAATAATTACATCATTGTTGCACTTGCTGATTATTCATAATGTTATTAAATATCAATGAAAAGAAAACAAAAACTCATTAATAAACTGCATTTTAACAAGGAAACAAGAACTCATTAATAAACTACATTACTAACACATCAAAAACTTTTAATAAATTGTATCGCTAACACGGCTCATTCTGTATTTCCACTATCGCTTTGTGTTTCTCCATCGCCATCCCATTCACCCGTCCACAAACGTAACCTGTCTTTCGGCGCTATTTGTGGTCTGCCAGTTTTACCTACAGTTTATTGTCTTGTTGAGCATTTATGGCCTTTTGCCGCTCCGCCGCTCCCGAGCTTTCGCTCATATCGGTAGGTATTGGAGTCATAGACCCACCACCGCACAAGAGTCGGAGCCCAGTCCAATCCGCGGGTTCCAAAGACATCACCTGACTCCGTTGCCTGCTGTAAGGAATTTTTCTCTAGGCCCCCGGCTTCCCTGAGACTGGCTTTGAGACACCAGCCTCCCGAGTCCTGAGGTCGGATTCCGGGACGCGACACGAAGTCGCCAACCGTTCACCTCGCCCAGGCCCGGCACGTCAGCCTGGCCAATAGTTTTACCTACAATTTCATATCGATCGTTATCCAAAATTTTTGTAATTACATAAGGACCAAGGTATTTGCGATCTAACTTAGCCCGACTCGTAACCGCCGGTTTTAAAAATACAATATCATTCTCTTGAAAATCAACATTAATTCTTCGCTTCTTATTAAATAATTCGTTTTGTTTTTTAGCATTCTCTAACAGACGTTCATAAGCAATTTTCCTATCATGTGAAATATTTATATCATCACTAGTTCCTGGCAGATCTAGTTCAATTCGCGTTGCATCACCTGCACTACGTTCAACACCAAACAATAATCGAGTGGGTGAAAATCCGGTCGATGCCTGTACAGTAGTATTTAATAACTCTTGAATTTTTAATAACTTGCTCGGCCATTCTGTATTTTTCAAAGTTTCAACAGTTAACAGATTAGTTACAGTCGAAACGTACCGTTCAGCCTGACCATTGGCTCGCAGAGCACCTGTAGCGATAAAGTGTACCTGAACATTTTGTTTTCTTAGAAATTGTTGCAAGGGCTTATATGTAAAATTCGTACCTCTATCTAAAACAATTGTTCGTGGTCTACCAAATAATGATAAGCGTTCTTTAAACACTTGTAATGTTTCCTCTCCTGTCAAAGATGTTAATGGAATAAGCTGAACTCATTTGGTAAAAGCATCGACTATTAGTAAAATATACTCATAACCATTTTTAGTTTTAGTAAACGGACCGACACAATCACAATGAATGGTGTCGAACGGTATGGGTTTCTTTTCAATCGAATGTAACAAACCTTGTCTAGGACCCGTATGACGTTTCGCGACAGTGCAGGTAAGGCAATGCTCAACATATTTTTTTATAAACGCTCTTATTCTTGGAAACCAATATTTTCGAGAAATACGATCAAAAACTTTGTCTGCTCCCACATGACAATTCTCATCGTGGTATAAACGCAATAAACCGATGCGACTTCCTTTCGGTACATAAAAACGAGTACATTCCTTACCACCGCTATTCCGCATTTTACGACATAACAAATTATCTACTATCGCGAAATCGCTGCTGATAGTATCATTGGCACGAATCTTTTCCATCATTGATTTTGTTTCATCATCGTTTCTTTGTGTAATCTCTAACCATGATCCTTCACATATAACGTTTACACTACAAATTTTATCTTTGCAAGGATTTCGACTTAAATAATCAGCATACTCTATACATTTTCCTTTACGATATTCAATAACAAAGTCAAAATCTTGCAAATAAACCCACCACCTTGCTATCCGCGGTAGTAAGTCACGTTTAGTATTTGTAGCTTTCAAAGCATTGCAATCCGTTACTAATTTGAACTTTATTCCCAAAAGATATACACGAAAATATTTCAAAGCATTTACCACTGCTAAGGTTTCAAGTTCATATGAATGATATCGCGATTCTTCTGCCGTAGTTCGCCGACTAAAATACGCAACTACCCGTTGTTCTCCACCATCCCTCTGAAATAAAATTGCTCCATACCCTATTGAGCTCGCATCAGTGTGTAACTCTGTTTCTTTATTCGGATCAAATACTACAAGCAACGGCTCAGCAGTAAGTTTGTTAATTACGTATTGCCGTGCTTCATCTTGTTCTGTTCCCCAAATCCAAGGTACATTATTTTTTGTAAGTTTAGTTATACAGGCTGTTCGTACAGAAAATTCTGGTACAAACTTACGAAAATACCCAGCTAATCCCATAAATTGCCTTACTTCTCGAACGTTTGAATGTACTGGAGATTCCACAAGTGCCCTAATTTTTTCCTTTCCCGGTTTGATTCCTTTACTCGACACCACTCTACCCAGATATTCAATTTCAGTCTGAAGAAATTTACATTTTTTTATATTTAATGAAAATCCAGCTCTATACAACGCGCGCAATACTAGCTCTAATTTTTCTAATCCTTCCTCTTTTGTTACCGATGGAATTAAAATATCATCAATATAAACTAACGCTACTGTATTTTTTAGAGTCCCCAGCGCGGTATTAATAGCGCGTTGAAAGACGGCGGGCGCATTTGCTAAACCGAAAGGCATACGAAGATACTCGTAATGTCCGTCCGGCGTAACAAAAGCGGTTTTTGAAACAGAATCTGCAGCCACAGGAATTTGGTGGAACCCAGAAGCCATATCAAGTGTTATAAAATATTTGCTTTTACCCAACCGATCTAATTGATCATCAATCAAAGGTAGCGGATATCGATCTTTTACTGTAATTCTGTTCAAAGCACAATAATCAATACACATTCTATCTTGTCCATTTTTCTTTTTCACAAGAATTACCGGACTCGCATAAGGCGAAACGCTTTCACGAATAATACCGTTTTCTAATAAATCATTAACTATACAATGTACCCTTTCGCGTTCCGATATCGAGAGTCGATATGGATGATAATTAATTATTTTTTCTTCCTTTAAAATGATTTTAAGTTCGCCTGTGGTTACCTTTTTTCTGCTTATACCATCGCTTACGATCATGTCCTCGAATTGCTTCAACAATCCAGCCAGTTGTTGTTCTACCGCCTCCGTAGGATCCGAAAGAATGTAGGCGAATGGTCGTTGTACCCCAGTAGTTCCTTGTGGTACTTGTGATAAACATCGAAGCAGCTTGGAGATTCCGTCTTCTTTCGTGATCATTTGAAGATCTCCTTGAGCCAAGATGTTCCTTCCGATGATGACATCATATGGAATATCTGAATCGCGTACAACAAGCAAGTCCATTTCAAGAGTTACGTCCTCAGTTTGCACCACAATAGCAGTAACGCCAATAGCAGCTAATTCGGCGGCCCCAATGTCTTTCACTGTCACTGTCTTTGGTTCGATTTTACAGTTTACACGCTTTGCAATGTTTTCTTTTACTAGAGAACACGTTGCACCAGAATCAATTAAACACTCCCGCACAACAAGGTCCCGTAAAATAATCGGCGTAGAACAGTGTGGTAAAGAATAACATGCATTGACCTCAGGTTTCTTTTTCTCAAACTTAGAATTTCCTTTATGCACATGATTGTTAGAGTTTTGATTTATATTATATCGCTGAGCTCGTTGTTTTATCCAACAGTCTGATTCGTTATGTCCCCGTTTTGCACAATAACTACAGGTATTTGGTCAACTGGATGATGGTTGAGAGTTTGTTAGGTTAATTTTGCGTCGCTTAGGGCAATCATTTTGTATATGGTCGCTGCTGTTGCAAGTGTAACACCGTTTTCCCTGTCGAGAAGGAACAGGTAGGCCTCGTAACGGATTTCGGCGATTGTCCTCTTCTTTCTTTTCCTTGCACGGTTTGACATACGTGGCGATTCCTGCGATCAACTCTGCAGTGTTCGCATATCGAGCATTTGTTAATGATTGACGAGTAGTGGCATCTGTTACATCCGCGATAATTAAACGCACTAATTCTCCAGTTTTAAACGAAACCTTTGTTTGTTGTAAATACTTAAGCTTCGTACGAACATACTCAGCATAACTAATTGCGTCATCACTCGTATATAACACCGCTCGACGAAGCAGCTGACCGATACGGTCATCAGCCGCATAAACAGAACATAAATCCTCCCGAAATGTCTCCCAGTTTCTTGGATTTCCCATCCATGTTCGATACCACTCTTTCGCAGAACCCGTGAGTGAATGAGTCGCGTAACACAAACGTTGCTGCATCGTGAGGTCCCTTGTAATATTTTCAACCGTATCACACCATGATTCCGCACTCTCACCAAGTTCGTCACCACTAAATGATGGTATTGCTTCTACCAGTTGATTCATGGACCGATTGCCTATAATCAACTCACTCACAACACGCTCCTCTTCAAGTTTTTTTTATTCGCTCTAACAAATACTCAATACTTGTTTTTTCACTAACATGATCGTCCACTGTCCCTGATTTCGCAGTCATCTTTGATTCCGATTAAAACTTTCTTACGCGAACGTTGAGTTAAACGAAGTATGAAAACTCCGTACGTATCCCACTTCTGATGTTAAATAATCACTAAATAATAATAAGGTTCTGGCGTAAGCACCAAATGGTTAATTTTAGTTCTCTTACAAGAAGGCGACGGATGTCTCGAACTGTCTCGTTTTTATTAATGCCCGAACCATTTATGACTTTCTGCCCGTAAACGACAACAACACACCATCGACATCCTTTTTTTCTTTTACGCTCGATTCATAGCAATTATACCGAACTTCATTCACTCTTTCTGCATCCTCGCCTTCCCCACTCCGTGGCCAGATCCATAATGAACATCGTTCCCATTCATAAATCGTTCGAAGACAAAACAGCAACAGCTGATTGACTCCGACGATTCTCAAAAATGCATTGACGCTAACATACATTTTTACTGATCCAAAGGAATACCATCACGAATAAACATGACAGATTGCCTAATATAATTACCTAACATCTTATATACCGTATGCGTATTATAATTTAACAGTTTTGTATAAAATTAATTGTAAGGGATTGCTTTAGATTGGAATGATGTAACTGATGTTTAAGACTGGAAATATAAGGTGAAGTGGGGTAAGTGCAGACTGGTTTTTGTGAAGTTGGTATTTAAACGTAAGTATGCTCAATCGCTTTGCACAATTACTACTATTTAATTAATACTAACTAGGACCTTAATTTTCCTTGTACATTTTGATTTTGATAGGAAATTGTTTAAAATGGCAACTACTCTACACTTTCCCCGAAAATGGGGTAAGAGCGTAACTTGAAATTAAATACTTTAAAACTTTATTTCATGTGCTATGGGGCAAGAGCAGAATTATTAACAAATTTGCTATAAAATGCTTTTTACTGTATTATGCAAATACTCTATACTGCAAACAAATACTCTTAGTTGAAATACAAAAGGGGATGTAGTGCAACAAAACAAGGAAACGAACATACTAAATGGAGAAATTGTGCTCATATTGTAATAAAAAGAGCCTGTATACGCACTTGCCCCGTTTGCGAACTTACCCCACTTCACCTTAACTCAAAGTATGAAAGAAGAAGAGTATTTTGCTGTAATGATACCAATTGACAAGTGAGTGTTGTAATGTAAAGTTCTAATTATCCATAATATATTAAATAAATTATCAGTTGTAACGAGGCATATTTTTATGCCTCGTTACAACTGATAACGGAGTGGCCTAGTGGCCACTAGCCCCTCGCGGCGGGGCGTGTGGAAGCGTGAGTGCGGGTTTTCTTTTTTTTTTTTTTTTTGTATCTCACCTTTTTTTTTATTATTATTCGCCCCCCCCCCCCCCCCCCCCCCCCCGGGCACCGGCAGGAAGATCAGCGGCCAAAGAAGAGGCATCCGCGGCCCCGGGCGCGGGGAAAACCCCAACCCGAGAGATGGAGGCGCGGGATGGAGCCCAGCAACGGAAGCCGCCTGCTGACCGGTCGCCGAGCCACCCGTCCACCTCCGCGGGGGCGACCGGCAGCCAACACCGAGGGACGCCAGGCCTGGGGACGAGCCACCCCCAGCTGCCACCCGAAGGGGGCCCCAGAACCTGGCCAACACACGCCACTTGGCCCATACCTGGCGCCGAAATCCTCGGGGAGGGGGAACTCTGCGCCCCGAGGACCCGAACCGCGGATACGGAGAGAAGAAGCCTGCGAGCCGCGAGGAGTATAACGATCGCACCGCGAATCGCCCGCTTATACGAATCTTTTGTTCTTTACTTTTCTTTCTTTTTGTATTTTTTTTATAATAATTCCCCTTTTCTCTCTTTCCCGTTTTTTTTGTATCGTGAGTGTGTGTGTCCGAGTTGTGGTGTGTACCCGTCCGACGGAGGAAATGACACCTATCCGCCAAGGAAAAGAAGAGGTAGGATCTTTGCCTTTTGTAAGATCTTTGAGCGTGTGTGAGAGCGTGTGTGCGTGTGGGTGGTTCCTGGCGATAGGACCATCAGCCCCGGCGTCGAGGACCCCAGGGACCGTATACGCGGAATATCTTAGTACCGATTTGCGTTTTCCGATTTGCGTGACCCAGTTCCCTTACCGAACTTTGTACCACGAGGGGCTCGTTCGCGTTCGTCTCGAAGGGCTAGCTTCGGCCCATAATAAAGCTAGATTTATCTTAGATACTCGCGGATTCTCTACTTATTTTCTGTCCCCTCTTGAGTACCGCTCCCGGAAGAGCTGCCGGAAGGGCGATTCCCCCGGACGCGTGCGTTGCACTGGCACCCCTTTAAAGAAATCGTCCGTGGGTGTGCGTATCGGGACGTGGAGAACCGCTTTCCCTGGCTGCCCTCCACCTCAGGGACTTTTCCTTTCGTCCCTCCCACCGATCCGTCACACAGTAAAACTGTTATTTCAAACATTTTTATTATTAGTTATTACAACATAAATCCTGTGAGGTGATATCTTCAAATACAATGCATCAGCAAATAATCTAGAAATTTCCTTTAAAAAATATGCGTTTTGAATTACTTACACCGAATATATTCTAGAATAAAAGGTAGATATGGATATAAGAATATGTGAAATCATACTGTATAATATAAAATCATAACGTAACGGTGCCACGTGTAACGCTCTGAGGCTTATTCCGCACACTAGAGTACGAAATCATATCGCAACTGTCTCACGCGTAACGCTGCATCGCTTATACCATACTCTATAGTATAAAATCATAGCGTAATGTTGTCACGCCTAACGCTACCCTCTGCATTCCACAGTTGACGGTCCACCCACTATGTCACTTTGGAAGCGCATTCACACGAAATAGGCGCGAAGCGCATTGGGGGGTTGGGCCGCGAAGCGGCCAGGGGGCACAGCCCCCTAGTATTCTACATTTCAGAACTCCGTTAGCGTTTCAACGAAAACCTTGATATCAACTTCAGCAAAATTATATTTTGCAGATACTGCATTTTTATCTATTTAGGATTGTAAATAAAAAACGTAGAATGACGAAATATTAAATAACTCTATTTTTTAACCGACTTCGAAAAAGGAAGAGGTCACTCAATTCGATCAGTATATTTTTTTTTTTCTATGTATGTTCGCCGATTACGCCTAGCTGGATGGACCGATCGGAATGAAACCTTTTGCATCTGGTATGTGTTGACTCCCCATTGGTACCATTATCAAAAAATTTTTCATTTTTTAGTTGCAAAGGATTATTTTTTCTATGCATGTTCGCCGGTTTTTCCTAGGTGAGTGGTCCGATCGGAACAAAGCCTTTCGCATCTTGTAGAGTCTGACTCCCCATTGGTAACATTACCAAAAAATTTTTCATTTTTTAGTTGCAAAGGATTATTGTTGCAAACAAAATTGAAAAACGAATATCCATGTTGTCCTTTACTTAATTATGCTCATGGCATTTACGCAGACAAAAAAAAGCCCGGAAGAACTGTCTCACAGTATCCTATACATTTTCTTCCCATTCCACTAAAAAGCGTGAAATAAAATAATTTTAAGAAAAAAAATACACCGACTTCGAAATGCACTAAAAAGTATAAAATAATTTCTATTTCCTAATGAAGTAATTTCTATTTCATTCAATCATACAATTACGTAACAGATATGAATGAAACTTATTTACTCGTTAGGTAGTATATTAAATACATTTTAACCTTTTCGGAGGCGGCGCAAAATTAAAAGATTTTCTTGAACATGTCAACCTTTGCACAGCTGAACATAGGCAAAGCTTGTATAGCTTTTTTTTCTCTATACATATAACTCGACAGTGTTACGTCCCGGATCGCGGTTCACGTAAAATAGGAGAGGAACTCACCGGTATTGACGCTAATTGTACAATCTTTTTGGCCATGCGGTACGTACGCCCGTCATCTGCCAGGGATCCCGGGTGTTTTAACGTAGCACAGTGACTTACTCTCGATACTTCCCGTTGATTGTTGATTTGGTACGTCGATTGGTATTAGTTTCCACTCTATGCTCGCGACGCGGTTATGAGTAAGCAGCGCGACTTGTACTGGGGTTGGGAGATGGAAGGATCTTACTAGCTTGCGTAATTGGTATCTACGCCTTCCTCGTCGCTTTCTTTCCATGAGCCAAAATAAATGCAAAGACGTCAAACACACTATTGATACCGTGCGGCTGATTCTCGCACCACCGTATCGTGCAGACCGAAGTAGCTTGATTATGTCTCTAGGAGACCCGTGCGGCTGATTCTCGCACCACCGGTCTCGACTAAATCAAGGTAACTGCTCTAGAATATAATGCTCGTAGAGATAGTACGAATAGGAGGGTTTCTTGAGGCACAAATAACTGTATGATAAAGATAAAATGAAATAAAGGTATATTCTTGAAATGAAATACAGTAAAGACTGGATAACTGCGACAAACGATGGACTGGATAACTGCAACGTTACTATCCCCACCACTTAGGGGGATCCCCCTTGAATTTTGACACTTGACGAGCGAGCAGCGTATGTAATGTAATCCGAACCGGCGTATCGATGTGACAACACTAATGCAACAGTAAAACTTTTTTATTTTTTGGTTTTGCTAAATATTACTTTTACCAATGTAATTGTGAGATTCTCCTGATCAAAATAAGACCAAACACGGCATAATTTGAACAACATTTGTTTATGTAGCAATATTGTTTGTTTTTTCGAATGTATGGAGGCGCGATTTTGTATGGAACCAAAAGACTATTACTCGTCAGACTTCTCTAAAAATTTAATTTTAAACAGCCTCACTCGTTCGCTCTCTGTCCTTTCCTACGTTTAGCGGTCGACGCGAGCCAAATGTAAACAAGGAATCGACACCTCGACTCGATAACTGCAACGCTTGTTCCCGATTTTGTTGCAGTTATCAAGTCGAGGTGTCGATTCTTTGTTTACATTTGACTCGCGGCGACCGCTAAACGTAGGAAAGGACAGAGAGCGAACGAGAGAGGCTATTTAAAAGTTAAGAATCGACACCTCGACTCGATAACTGCAACAAAATCGGGAACAAGTGTTGCAGTTATCGAGTCGAGGTGTCGATTCTTTGTTTACATTTGGCTCGCGTCGACCGCTAAATCTAGGAAAGGACAGAGAGCGAACGTGAGAGGCTATTAAAAATTAAATTTTTAGTAAAGTCGGGTGAATAATGGTCTTTTGGTTCCATATAAAATCGCACCTCAATACACTCGAAAAAACAAACAATATTGCTACATAAACAAATGTTGTTCAAATTATGCCGTGTTTGGTCTTATTTTGATCAGGAGAATCTCACAATTACATTGGTAAAAGTAATATTTAGCAAAACCAAAAAATAAAAAAATTTTACTGTTGCATTAGTGTTGTCACATCGATACGTCTCTGCCGATTGTTTTCTTTCCTCGGACCTCTCTCTCTTTCAGTCTCTGTCCTTTTCTACGTTCGGCGCTCGGCTCGAGCCAAATGTAAACACAAAATCGACACCTCGACTCTATAACTGCAACGCTTGGGTCCCGATTTTGTTGCAGTTATCCAGTCTTTACTGTATATTTTTTGCTTTCATTTTTTTTTCTCTCTTCGCGAGCCCCGCTTTGTCCCCCCCTACAACACCAGGAAGGAGCCACCGTTGTCCCCGGTCGCGGAGGAACCTCTCCCTGAGTGACGGAGGCGCGGGATGGGCCCACCAAAGAAGACCCCGGCTGTCCGATCGCGGTGCCACCCCGTCACTCTCCGCGGGGGCGACCGGCAGCCCACCACCGGGAAACGCCAGGCCTGGGGACGAGCCACCCCCGACTGCCACCTCGAGAGGGCCCCAGGACCTGGCCACCAGACGTCGCAGTGGAATGGCCCATCCTCGACGCCGAAATCCTCGGGGTGGGGGAATACCGCGAACCGGGGAAGAAGAGGGTGGAAGGGAGAAGCTACCGAGCAACCGCGCTGTATTGCCGTTTTTCGCTAAAGCCCCGTTTTGTTTCTTTTTTTTCTTGTATTCTTTTGCGCGTTGCGTCCGACTCTATTCCGTTCTCTCTTTTTTGTAATTCAGTAGTGCGTTCCGTTTCTTTATTGAGTTTTCTTTTGTTCTTTGTACTGTGTGCGTGGATTTTCCGTCGCCGCCGCCCCAGCTTGGATTTCTTTTTTTTTTGGTGGTTGGAGTACACCAGCGCAAAAAGGTAGGAGTCATCTCCTTATCCTTCTTTTTGTTATTCATTTGCGCGTGGGCGAGGGCGATAGGACCCCTGGCCCCAGTGACGAGGACCCTAGAGGCCGCGGACGGTCTACACGACACCGTCCCCTCTAATCTAGTTTTTTCTTTTGTTCCGCTGTATTTGGTATTTAGGACCAACGTCCCCTTACTGTCCACGACCCCTAAGAGGGCGTGTTCCTTCGCGGACGAATACCTCAGCGTCTTTGTACCTTTTTGTATTTTCTCTATCTTTGTACTCGCGCGTACCGTTGGCCCCCGCGCCGCGAAAGCCTCCCTCGCACCTGGCGAGTCGACCCTTTTTCCCTCGACCGTTGCCTGTAACGCGTGGGGCCCACGCGAATTCATTTCTCTGTTCTGCTTACGTGGCCTACTTGGAGGCACGAATAAAAGCATTTTCTATTGGATACGAACTCGCGGGTCTTTTACTAGTTTTTTTTCTGACCCCCTCTGATTCCCGCTCCCGACAGAGCAGCCGGAAGGGCGATTACTACGGACGAGTGCATTAGCACTGGCGCCCCGTTAAATAAATCGGCCGTGAGTGTGAGCATCGGTGCGTGGAGGGCCGTTTTCCCTAAGTGCCCCCACTCTAGGGAACCCCCTTCGGGCTTTCCCCCACCGATCCGTCACAAGGTATATCTGGTAATATACGTAAATGTAACGACTGCATCTTCATTTCTCAACGTTTTTAATATAAATGAAATTGAATCGACTTCGTTCGCGTGTGGAAGCCATGGATCTACGAACCTATAAACGGAGCCCACGACGCGGGAATTACCAAATTTGCGGCAGATGGGCTCTATCTTTATAGTATATGCGGCGATCGAGTCTTTCCGTCGCATACTCTATGAATCTAGATAGACCATAGTTACATTCTATACGCACTAACACCTACTTCGCGGCGTGTTGTCGAGTTATATGTATAGAAAAATAAAATAGCTATACAAGCTTTGCCTATGTTCAGCTGTCCAAAGGTTGACATGTTCAAGATAATCTTTTAATTTTGCGCCGCCTCCGAAAAGGTTGAAATGTATTTAATATACCACCTAACGAGTAAATAGGTTTAATTCATATCTGTTACGTAATTGTGTGATTGAATCAAATAGAAATTACTTCATTAGTAAATAGAAATTATTTTATACGTTTTAGTGCATTTCGAAGTCGGCGTATTTTTTTTTCTAAAAATTATTTTATTTCCTCTAAACATTGCGATCTTGTGAAAGGGCCCGTATGGGACTAGCGAGTCTCCGGATCCACTAAAACATTAAGTCCCGTTAACAATTAATTTTGTTAGGGCAAACAACCTTCGAGGCTTTATACGCGCGCTTCCCGCACGTAACAGAGGTTTATTTATTAAAATTAATAACAAACAATGCTAAATTGTTTAAATACACTCCGTGTCAACTACTGAAACTTATAACGATCTATTACTCAGAAGTTGACATGGAGTGTCAACTATTAAATTGCTACGTATCAGCTACTGACTTTGTTCCTCTATCAATTTTGAGATGCCTTCTACGAAGGGTAACTTCAGAAATTATACAGAAGAGACTGTGCAAGCGGCTGTGGAAGATGTCCGGCTCCATAAAACTCCACATAAAACGGCAGCTAGGAAATTTAGTGTCCCGAGGATAACTTTAAAATACAAGGTTGAAGGCAAACATTCAATTAAAAGAAAAATGGGTCCAGTCAGAATATTGATTGATGCAGAAGAAAATGCAATAAAAAACTGATATGAGGATACCTCCGATATGAGGAGTGTTCGAACTCTTAATATTAAGTATTTATTATAGCGTGAAAGATGTTTGAATGCGAGAAGAATTGCGCGCGAATAAATGAGAGCGAATGACAACGAGCAATAGGTAAGGTATGTATGATTGGATGAGTGATGTGCGAAGCGGGAAGTGGAAGGAGTGTGCGTGAGAACTATAAGAAGGCGAGAAGACTGTAACCAGCGATCAGTGTAGAAGTACGAAATACAAATTATATTCTAACAATAATCAGAAGTGGGATCGCCACGTGAAACTATTCGAATAGAAAATCGTTGAAAGGTGAATATCGTTCGGTGTGTTGAGCTATTTCGGTCGGAGTATATACGGGCGGAAGCGCGGAATACCGTATAGTGTGAATTTGTGGAAATAGTGCGAGGCCAACGGGCGAAGGCCGTACTCGAATATTTCTGTAATGATGGCCGACGAAGGACGAGAAAGCGAGGAACGACATTTCCGTGATGTGACGAGCGTGCTGCCAGCGTTCGACCCTGTTTCCAACGATATTACAATAGAAGAATGGATCGAGAAGATTGAGGAATACGGCGATCTCTACAATTGGGACGAAATTGCAATCAGACATTACGCGCTATCGAAGCTAACTGGAGTTGCGAGAAAATGGCGAGACAGCTTACCACGTGTCGCACGTTCATGGCTACAGTGGAAGAACTTGCTAATTGAAAACTTCCCATCGGACGAGAGCATGGTAAGCGAAAAATTAAAAGCACAAAATTATAAGCGACGTCCTAACCAAGATATAGTAGAATATTATTACGAGAAGTTAACCAGGTGTAACAGGGCGGGAATGGGAGATCGCGAGGCGATTGAATGGATCGTGAACGGCCTAAATAACCCCCGGTATCGAGATTTTTTAGGTCCGCTGAGTCGTTATAAACGACTGAGCGAGCTTCTGGCTGACTTGCGGCAATCAAATTTGAATTTCAAGGAGACTCCATTGTTCATGGACAGACGTCACGTAAACAGTTTAACCACACCTAACACGCAGTTAACTTGCTATGCTTGTAAACAGACGGGACATACAGCGCGTACCTGTACAAAAACGAGACCATTGCCAACGTGTTTCAAGTGTGGCCAGAACGGACACATATCGCGAGCATGTCCGGACGGTATGCCGAGAGATCAACAAAAAGTGTCAACGTCGACGACAACACGAGGCGAGACTGCTAGAGTTCTACATATTACCAGTGACACTCATCAAAAATATTTCAAGAACGCTTTGCTGAACGACCACCCGGTCAAGTGTTATGTTGATTTGGGGAGCAGCGTGGTGACATTGCGACAAGACGTAGCTCATGAGCTTGGTTTGACTTATCATGAGACTTCGTTAAACAGTTTTGTAGGGTATGGCGAAGGTAGAGTGCAACCGATAGGCGTGCTAACGGCGGTCATCAGCATCGATGGTGTCGCGGTACGAACTGACGTACACGTGGTACCGAAAGGAAGCCAAGCCGTGCCACTACTGGTAGGACACCCCTACACCGAGCACCCCGAGGTCGTTATCATAAGTCGCAGTGGAGAGTTGAGGGTGATGACCACCAGCGACACACTAGCGGATGACGTAACACAGTGCAATGAAAAGACTACATTCCGTGCTGACAAACAATACGTAATTCCAAATAATTATCTAGGTCATATCGTTGTAGCGGGAAACGTGCCGAACGAGGAGCTATGCATCGAGGGCGGCCTACGGGAGGCGGGCCCTGTAATACCTAGATGCATCGTTGCCACCGACGAGGAAGGTCAGACTGTTCTACCTGTCCTGAATGTAAGCGGTCAACAAATAACGATCCAGCCAGGCGACGTCATCAGCCGTGGGGAAGTCTGCGAGGAGCGGGCTGTCGAACGAGAGGTGAACGACGAGCCGATCGCCAAGAGCCAGGTCGACACGGACTTAGACGAAAACGAAGCGGACGAATTGCTGCGCGTCCTCAACGAAAACCGCGACCTCGTTGCTACGACATTAAGACAGCTAGGTAGAACAAATAAGGCGGCGATGAGAATAGAGCTTGCGACAAATAAACCCGTAGTTTATAGGCCATATCGCGTATCGTATCATGAAAGACGACAATTACAAGATATGATTAATGAGTTACAGACAGCGGATGTCATAGAAACTAGTAATTCTCCCTTTGCTAGTCCGGTTCTTTTAGTTCGAAAGAAAAATGGCGAGATGAGGATGTGTGTCGATTACCGTGCGATTAATAAAGCGACTATCAAGGATAAGTATCCACTACCACGCGTAGACGACCAGTTAGATAGACTGCGCGGACAAAAGTATTATACGAGCATAGATCTCTTTAGCGGCTATTATCAAGTACCGGTCGAGTCGAGTTCGCGAGAGAAAACAGCTTTTGTGACGCCTGACGGGCATTACCAGTTTAAAAGAATGCCTTTTGGCTTATGTAATGCGCCCGCAGTATTCCAGCGAATGATAAACACTATTTTAGGGTCGCTGCGTTATGACATAGCTATGGCATACATGGATGACGTTATCATACCAAGCATGACAGTAGAGGAAGGCTTAAACCGCTTAACACAAATTTTTAAAGTTTTTAGGGACGCGGGACTGACTATAAATCTAAAAAAGTGTCACTTCTTCAAATTAAAGATAGAATACTTAGGTTTTGATGTTTCGATGCTAGCATTCAACCGAGTCAGCGAAAATTGGAAAGTGTGCGCGAGTTCTCAACCCCGAAAAATGCTCGAGACGTACGTAGTTTTCTAGGGCTGGCTAGCTATTTTCGGCGATTTATTCGAAATTTTGCGGTTATCGCGAGTCCACTGACTGACCTGTTACGTAAGAATGCAAAGTTTTCTTGGGGTAGTGAGCAGGACAAGGCTTTTGATCTGATTAAAGCAGCATTAACGTCGAAACCGCTTTTAGCTATATATGATTTCAATGCCGAAACCGAAGTCCACACGGATGCTTGTACGTTAGGTTTAGGCGCCGCATTGTTGCAAAAACAGCCAGACGGGAAGTGGCATCCCGTGAGTTTCTATAGTCGACGGACAACGCCTGAAGAAGCTAAATATCACTCGTACGAGTTGGAGGCATTAGCAATAGTATGCGCGCTTGAGAAATTCAGAGTTTATTTGATTGGAGTTCATTTTGTTATTAAAACCGACTGTAATAGTTTAAAAATGTTAGAGAACAAGAGGGATCTAAATCCGCGCATCGGGCGGTGGTTCATTAGATTATCGGAGTTCGATTATAGCATCGAATACCAGAAAGGCGAACGGAACAGCGTAGCGGATGCACTGAGTAGGAATCCAATAGGAGAGTCAGAGAATACCGAAGTCGAAGGGTTACCCATTTTAGGAGTTCAGGTTAATACCGATTGGGTAGCGGCGATGCAACGAGCAGATGCTGATATTTTACATGTTCGAGACCGACTTGAGGCCGGAGATCAGAGTGTTCACCAAAAATTTACCATGTATAATGCGCGAGTCTACAAAGTATCAAAGGGACGATGGCGATTGTATGTACCACATGCGTTACGTTACGATATAGTATCCGAAGCGCACCGTTCAGTAGCGCATCTGGGCATAGATAAAACGTTAGGGAAGTTAAAGGAGGAATATTATTTTCCGAAAATGCGCGATTTTGTTACTAGCTATATAAACCGTTGCATAACGTGTCTGTATTCCAAGGTCCCCACAGGGAAAAAGCCAGGATTCCTCCACCCGTTAGATAAGGGCAGCGCCCCATTTCAGACGATCCATATCGACCATTTAGGACCGTTACCGACGACGGAATGTAATAATAAGTACGTGATTGCGATTATATGCGGGTACAGCAAGTACGTAGTTCTGAGAGCAACAGAAGACGTAGGAACGAGTTCGACCTTAGCGTTTATCCGAGATTTTATGTCACACTACGGTAGGCCGAATCGTATTATTAGCGATCGGGGCACAGCGTTTACCGCGCGTGAGTTTGAACAATTCTGTCAGGATCACGGTATCCAACACGTTAAAATAGCTACAGGCGCACCCCGCACAAACGGACAAGTTGAGCGCATAAATAGCGTTATATCGAATTGTTTAACCGCGATAACACATGAGATTAATGGCGGAGACTGGGATCAGAAATTGTATGACGTGCAGTGGGGTATTAATAGCAGCAGACACAAAGTTACGCGGAAAACACCGTACGAAATTGTCTTTAATCATAAGGCCCCGGGATGGCATGAAAGCGAACTCACCCGCGAGATCCGAGAGATTAACGCGCAATTTGGAGCGACAGAGGCGAGCGAAAATGTGACCGAGCTATTAAAGAAAAACGAAAACGTACTTAGCGAGCAATTCAACAAGAAGCGAGTCAAAGCGAGAGAATATCAAGTAAATGATTTAGTCCTTGTAAAAAGCGAAGCACCGGCATCAGGCGAAAGCCGCAAATTGTTACCTAAATATCGAGGTCCATACGAAATTGAAAAAATACTCGAAAACGATCGCTATATTGTAAGAGATATCGAGGGCGAGAAACAAAGCGCCAGAACTTATCAAGGAGTCATAGCGGCAGACCGGCTAAAATTTGTAGCGAGAGCAGGGGATTATGTGAATCGAGCGCAAACGCGTTCAAGAAAAATGTCATAGGGTAAATGTCATAAATAACAAAAAGCAAAACCGTCGACGGGGACGTCGAAATGTAGGATGGCCGAATTATAGCGTGAAAGATGTTTGAATGCGAGAAGAATTGCGCGCGAATAAATGAGAGCGAATGACAACGAGCAATAGGTAAGGTATGTATGATTGGATGAGTGATGTGCGAAGCGGGAAGTGGAAGGAGTGTGCGTGAGAACTATAAGAAGGTGAGAAGACTGTAACCAGCGATCAGTGTAGAAGTACGAAATACAAATTATATTCTAACATTATTATTAACTTTTCATATCAACCCTTAATTATTAAATATTTTTTTGTAAACTTACTCAAGAATAATCTTTTTTAAATGTTCAAAAATATTCTGTATTTACACATTATCAAGACTAGTTCATTAATTGGAATTTCTCCCTATGTCAACTACTGAAACAGAAGGATGTCAACTACTAAATTTTCTGTTTTCGCTAGGTGTCAACTATTGAATCAAATTTTACGTTTAGAAGAAAAAAAGAAAAAAATTTACAACCGCCATCAGGAATGAATACTTATTGTAATATGTATAATAGAAGAATAATTTGCGCGGCGACTGCAAATCATAAATTTTCCATAAAGTTTTAGGTTTTTGGTGAGGTAAAAATATATATAGGTAGTTTGTTAACTATTTAACAATAACAATTTATTAATAAAAAGAAATAACAATTAGCGCGTCTCTTTAGTCCGCGTGTGATCAATCACGAGTTGCGATTCGCACTGGCCACGAGGCCCACGCTTGTTGCCACGCGTACCCCTCGAAGACAAAAACGCATCGCTCCGCGTAACGGTTTTATGGAAAATTCCTATTCCCCCGTCGCATGACCGTTACCATTAACGGTTACGGAAAAAACCTATCCGATGCGAAGAATCGGTACGCCACAAAGTGAACTTAGCCTGATCTATGTGAACAAATAGACAAAGAATTCCTTAAAGCGTAAACTATTGGTACCTTTACCGTAACTGTAAATCGTAAACTATTTCCTATGTTAACCGTAAAGCACAGAGCGATTCTTAGATTGTCCGAAAAACGTAGGCTGCATTTGTGCATTGCCCGTCAAATATAGGCAGTGTTCTTACAATAGATCGTTCACCATATGTAGGCTGTACTATTACACCGTCAGTTAAACAAAGACTATTCCCTACATTGTTGAAGTATCATATAGCATACATATATTCAACGAATAACGCGTACATGTATTATAGTAATTACTCCAAAACAATTACGACATGAAACGACTTACATACTCAGTATGTATTAATAAGTAAATACGGTCCAAATCAAATCATGCAATACGTTAGGATTTAAATTCCTCAATTGTTTCGACTCTTCTTTCTGTCCTTTTCTTTTAGTAGTTGATCTTTCTTACTCAGCAAACTGCGAAGACGAACAAGCTCGAATTTCTGGTAATTTGAATTGTCTCATTTCGATTCCGAGCTAATGGACAATGTGAAAGACATTTTACATATACATAATTTCTACGCGTTGTGGGAAAGCAGGTACGAGAACACTTACCCTCGTCAGATTTCTTCAACAGTCACAAGTGAGTACATTTCCCGTGAGATATACCCGGATTTGCTTTAACGCTGATTCGTAACGTAGGATTCTAGCAACGGATACTACAACACTCGCAGACGTGTGGTGCCAGTTGCGGTTGACAGTGCATCCTACACAGCGTTACTATACCTGTAGTTCGTGCCAACCCTGACTCATGCTGACAAGGGACAACGTGCGACATACACTGAATGACGGTTAGTCGATTGAAAGCGAGGTTCGAAACTTCCACCTAATTTTTGGGACACTTAGTTACCGACAAAAATCGAATAGGTACCGATAACATTGTGATGATCAACGCTATTGTTTTTAAAACTTCATAATTTATGAAAACAATATCTATTGGCATTATATTTTGCAATTAGTAATTGTACTTTGTCTAAGTTAAATTATTTATTGCTATATCCTATATAGCTGGAGATCAATCGTTGTGCTAATGCAGTGGTTTTAGTCTTATTTTAACTGTTAGAAACAACCCTTTTGTTTTCCCCACCCGCTGCCGGGGACTCACATAAATTTATGTATAAATATAAATGTAATCACTGCATATGAAGTTCTTACATAAATGATATTAAAATGGTGGTGATATTGATTGTGCATCTAAAGTAGCCAACAGTCCACAAATGATACTGATTCACAGTCCTTTTTTGTATCATCAGACCAGAAACAGTTTACCCACAGTTATAAGAACATATTTTTTTACGTGTATTATTATATTATAATTTTTCAAATAAATTTTTTTATTTGCTAATTTTAAATCTATAATTTTATTTTTGTGGATGCTCGGAATTACTAACCTATGGTTTGCGTAACTTCTCGTATAAGTAGCAAAATAATAAATTCAACATGTGAAAACATACGTGAATCATAAATCCACTGTTCGAAGCATGGAATATGAACTACATTCAAATATTGTTCATAGGTCAGGTGCGTAATATAAATGATGCGGAAAATTTTTCGCAAAAAAGTTATATGAGAGATGACGTACTAAAATCTCATGTTAAAACTTTTTAATGAAATTATATTTATTTTCTCATGTGGATTGATTATTCATAACATTCGAACGCAAAGAGATATTGAAGTATGATATGAAGAAGATCAGTAACCTGTGAAATATTTTAAATTGGACATAATGTATTTCATACACAAATTAGAAATATTTTATGAATTATTGATCTTTTCACCATTGTGCCTAAATATTTTTTTAAGCAGACTGTTCCGTAAAATTGTTTACAAATAAATACATTTTGAGTGAGTTTATACAGTCGATTCACTTAATTTCAACTTAACGTGGATTTGCACCTTTTTCAAAATATCTCTTGCACTTTTTTCCGAAATCATTCATCTCCCAAATATTGAGGAATTTGAATTATTTTCACTATAGATGGCTTACAGTAAAAATATATTAAGTTCTATCTATTATTATTATTACCTCTGTTTCTTTTAAAAATGGGCTTGGCGCACATTCAAAATGCACGACTCATGTTAAGAGCGCCGTTATGTTATAAACAGGAAGGGTCTTTTTCCCAATTTCTAATTTTTATATTCACGCTTGTCAAGGAAAAAACTTAAATTACGGTCCGCTTTAAATCTAATCACTTTCCTCCCATAATCTTCGGCAATAAACCACACCATAAACAATAGGCAAAATATTCTGACTACCTGCACGCCAACTTGGGTTTTTCCAAAACATGTACCCCGAAGAAAGGGAAGAACAACCCCCGACATTACCAAAAACAGACGATTGGACAACGACTTTTCCCACCTTAGTTTTAGTTCTTACCTCCGAATACACGCCCACATCCGAAAATTGATAAAAAGACCAACACGATAGTTTTAAGACAGAATTTTTGTAATATCTCAGAACAACACATCAAATAAAATAAATCACTCGTAGAAAGACAAAGTTAGCATTTGCTACATTATTTAAAATTCCGTACAACAGTACAAACGAATTTAACAACTCATTTAATGTTAAATGCCTGAAGCCAACAATAAAATTTTGCCTGCATAATGTAATATTGTGGAGATATATAGATCTATTCATTCAAATAAAAAAAAATTATAGACACATTTGTGTATCATGATATCTTAACAAAATCATATATTGCTATTTCCTAACGAAAACATTTTGGTGCAATCATGACAATCAACTAACCAAGTTAATCTTCTATTTTCAACCACATTTAACATTTATGGGATTACATTTAATGTCAATTAGTAAATCTTCCTATTACGAATACAATAGGATTAATAAAAAAAGTCAGGAACATAATATTCTGAAATACCGATATCAAATACCGTTTATATCAAATTGAATCAGTGCTATGTACAATTTAAGGAAACTATGCTTCTTAACTCTTGTTTCAAACGTTTACTTGTTTTCTTGACTTAACATTGATTGCAAACTTTACACACGCATAATTGAAACAAAACTTGCATCCTCATCTATGATATATTATTTTTTATTTTATTTTTAATGTTAAGTAACGCATCTCAGAAAACGAAACGTACACAGTAATTGACAAGTGATCATTATGTTCTTTAACGCAATTATTCAGAGAAATTATCAACAACGGTGGTAAAGCGGTATACGAATTCATAATAAGCATGCGAACATCAACAAGGATCATTTATCGAAGATAAAAGGGAAGATTAAAAGACTATCGAACAATGCAAGTATTTATTCATTTCTAAAGCAGATATTCTCTGCGAATCGTGTATTTTTATTATCCTTACGAACAGATTATTAAATAATGAAACTTGTGCCAGTATAATTACGTACAATAGTTTGTTTCAGATAATTTAATGATGGATGAATGTTGGAAAAATCGATCATTTAATTTAGTATAAACACTTTTCGCTGCAATGTTTCGCTGCTTACTTATTTTTGGTAGTGTAGCGGCTAGCTATAAATTTGTAAATTTTGTAAATGGCTTGTTAACGTGCAAACGGCTAGCACGGTTTATGACAGGGACGACAGCGGAACTGTTTTTGAGGAAACCGTTTTAGAATTTTTAGTGAAAGCATGACCGTACTTAGAATTTTGCCAACGGTTTCAACAGTAAAACGCTTAAATGTCATAAACCCTGGGTTTCCCCGTGGGCCTGCAACGAGAGATCAAGCGACCATCAGCTGGCCGCGTAGCTGACCTAGGGCCCGGGGAAATTCCGCTGCGTTGCCACCTTTACCAGCAAAAGCACCCCCGTCAAATCGTACCCCCGCTTCAAGGAAGCGTGCTTCGGGCATAAGAGGGAGGTCGTACGATTTGGCGGGATTTAGGTTTTCTCTAATTGGTTAACCCCACTTATTCGGGGGTTGGCCTAGCGTAAAGCATAGGTTTTAAAAACGCGAGACTCTAGCGCAAGGATATAGTAAGTTAAAAGTCCGCAAAGAAAATAGTAGAAAGTTCGAAGAATAATCTTGCAAGCTTCGGAGAAGCAAGATAAGTCTTAAAATAAAGCCAGCAGGAAAACGCAACTCGTGTGATTCATTTAAAACACGCAACCCACTCCTAAAGTAGATACTGTATTTCAAAATTTTACATAGCAATTAATATATAGTAGTTTAATTGATAGCAACTCAAAATACTTAAGATCCAGAAAATATTTTAGCAATATTGCACGTACCTGCATTTTCTATAATAAAAAATGTGGTAGTGACGTGATCTCGTATGCATTCCATTTGTTACACAGCGCATAGTGATTCGTACAATGGACATAAATAAAAAAATCCATAGCATTTGATTTATGACATTTTGTATATTAAACTGTTCAAAAAAACATATAGATTTTAAAAATATCTTTATTTTTAATAAATAAACTAATTCCTTTTCAAAATTAAGCATACGAATCCGTCGTTTTGGTGATTTTTCTTTAACCAAGCTTAGTTCATGAAATATTTCTACAGTTCATATTTGCAAGTGATTGTTTTTTATATTATAATATAATTTAGGACTCATTCGAATTATAGTTTATTTTAAATCGTAACATCATTTAATCTTTTTTCGTTAACATTAACAAATTATCGTACACGTTTATACATTCTTCTTACAACATTGATAACTTTAGGAATACATACAGCGAGTTATAACCAGAATCATAGAGAACAAATCGTTTTTTTATTTTTGGCTAATGAATGCAATGTCTAAATACAATTCTTGTGTAGCTGTCGCAGGGAGGTCATAAGAATAAGGATTTGATTAAATTTGTATATATTAGGTCGAGTCATAAGTAACTTCCGTTTTTTTATCAGACATTTATTTCGTTCTCATTAAACAACAAAATTATATTATTTTATTATATATTCACCACTATTTTCTATAACCTTCTCCCATTTTCCTGGTAGTTTATCAATTCCTTCCTTGTAAAATGTGGTTGGTTTGGACTGGAAGAAGCTTTCAACAGCCTGCCTGACTTGCTCTTCAGAATTGAAGGTTTTTCCATTTAAAAAGTTTTGTAAGGAACAGAAAAGGTGGTAGTCTGTCGGGGCAAGATCTGAGAAGTAAGGTGGATGTGGTAAAACTAGACCATCCAAGCTTAAGAATTTTTTCTTGAGTCACCCTTGCTGTATGCGGTCCCACGTTGTCGTGTAAAAGAATGACATTTCTGCGATTGACGAGTGCAGGGCGCTTTTCTAGGAGTTTCTCTTGCACTCTTTGCAATTGCTGAATGTATTTATCCGCAGTAATCGTTAAATTTGACTTCAACAACTCGTGGTGACTTATACCTTCATAATCTCACCATACACACAATAAAATCTATTTAGCTGCATCGGAAGTTACTTATGACTCGACCTAATACCTGGTTACGTTCGACCCACGGGCGCAAGGGACAAGGATCAGGAGGGCAATGACAAAACACATTTTATTGAATGTAATTAAGAAATTTATTCGTAACTTATATAAAGTATGTTTACAGCACTGGATTTCCAATTCGAATGAATGGGCCACTAATACAACCGTTCCGAGTCGCACTCACACCAATGTCAAAATAAAAGGATATTGTTCCGAAAAATGAACTGATACCGCGTTACATAACCATAACTCTTGCCATCGAGTTTACTCAGGTTCTCGACCTCGCAGGGCACCAGTTGCGAGGTTCACCTCAAAACATAACTGCGTGCCACTAGATCAATCAGCCAGGAACCAATGGCTACGCAGCAGAGTTAGGTGCACGAGAACCGAGTACCAAAAATTAATAAAATAAAAAATTAATTTTCCGTACGAGTCCAAGCAGCCAGGGACCGTCTACAATAACGTAAAATTAAATAGATATGAAAAGAAAAGTAGGTAAACACGAGCGACTCGGATCGGTCGTATCCGACCTTCCCATTCTTCGATACCTGCTCCTCACCGCTCGGCGTCCTTATCAAGACTACCGTTCTCGACCCTTACCGTCGCGTTCACGCTCCCCCCTCCAATCGGTTCAGCCGTCCGATTCAAGAATTTCAAACGAAAAGATTTTAATTATTAAACAAACGATTTTAACTTTTAAACAAAACGATTTTAATTTCTAAATGAAACGATTTTAATGAAATGAATATTAAATGAACATTAATTTTTTAAAATGAAATTAATTCGTTAATTGCGTTGGCAACAATACCCTAAGGTATACATGTATATCTACAGAGACAGATAGTGGATATTTATGTACTACCCTTGTCTCTCCTAACTAAAAATACATGAGATAATCAAATGTCGTTAAACTTCTGCAAGCCACCGCATAAGGTCATTAAACTCGCACATGGGTATTTTGTATCACAAGACCCTTAAGGCGAGTGTCCTGCGGCGGCCATCTTGTTTGCATAGATGAGCGTCTGTCTCACTCATGCATCTTCGAAAATTCGAATCTGCAAAACTCGACTCATCTCTCTTACACCAATGCGATGTGCGAAGGAGACGAGGCGATTTGGCAGATTCGACTTTGACGCTCGCATATTGCGAAAATAAAGTTCTTACGAGTACAGCACCCATCAGTGGACTTCACTATAAAGTGCTCTGGTCGCTTTAGACAGCAATAACTACTCTATACTGAATAAAGTCGAATTTTCGAAGGTGCATGCGTGAGACAGACGCTGACGTAAACAAAAAAAATACGTAAAATACGTAAAAAAAGACGTAAATAAAAAAGATGGCCGCCGTGAGACATTCTCCTTGACGATAAGGGTCAAGGAGTTTACTGACAAACACTCAGGTGTGACCTTATACGGTGAATTGCAGTCTATCTTATATGTTTTTGGTTAGGAGAGACAAGGTTAGTAGATAACAATTTTTCAAAAATGTGGAAAACACGACTTCGTACTTCACAAATTTTTAAGCTAAAAAGCAATATTTTGTTATACTTTCTCTTAAAGATATTCTTCAGACTCTACTTAACACGTTGACTGCCGCGCGCATTTTACGTGCTTTGCCCATGGCGCCGCCATGAATTTTTTACTATGCGGTGCATATTATGTTGAAACATTATTTACAGCAGATAATGTAAGTGGTATAATCATGTTTAATGCATTTTTCATGGTGGGGGTCTTCAAACCATTATAGTAACAATGGTATTATTTAAAATTTGATCAGTATCAATATTTACTCTATTTATGTATTTTAACTATTGGTCGCGTCGCCGGTCATCGGTGGCCCCCACGGCGCTGTAGTCAAGTCGAGTGCCGGTCACCGGTGACCCCCACGGCAGCCAACGTGTTAAGAGTCGTATAACGCCGGAGTTTGCAATGTTGCTCTAAAAACTTAAAAAAAAAATTTTTTAATATTTTTTGTTCATTATGAAATTTTTAGAATCAAATTTAAACAGATATTGCAAATTTCGTTTCGTAGATTTATAATAACAAATAGCCAGTTGTTTTTGACACTAACTTATTCTCCGGATTATCCTAAACAGAATTGTACAAATAGTTGTTACATTATAAAACGATTAAGTACATTTCGCTGAAGTTTTATTCATTATGAAATATCGTCGCGTTTATGGACCAATTAAAACAATATTCCGGTCATTTTGTTTTTATTATTTGCTCTTCCGGCGTTTGAAGCATCATTGACATATTTAACGTTTCTGTAGGTTGTGCGTGAATTTATTTAAATAGAGTTAATAAAGTGAACCTCGATATAATTTCAATACTCCACAACCACTTTGCAACAAATATAAATAACGGTCAAAGTAAACAAAAGGGCAGTTAAATGACGTCGATATTTTCCAATATTTTTCAAGTATCGTGTTTATATACTGTACATATTTGGTAATTATTTGCTTCAACGATTCCTCGCTAATCTCGATGACTTTGCAATATGGTGTCAAGATCATTGTTCTAAACATTTTCTATTTTCATGTGATATCGCCACTCGATTTTCGTTTTAGATATATTCGCAAAAATAATATCACGTGTAACGTCCCTGGTACTAGACCAGGTATTTACAGCACTTATGAAGCAAACAGCGGCTTTTGCCTATTAAGCGACTCGTTTTTACTATAACTAATTCTAAAAGAATGTGGGATCGTGGTGGCGTGTGGTTAAAGAGTGAAATCTACAGGTTAATACCTTTCATTAATTAGGTTTATTCGAGTAATGATGAGAAAGAGAGTTATAATTAACAATTTCTTTAGCGAATATAAAAATGTACGTATGACTGAATTCTATAAGCAAAATGGAGTATAATAGACTTATTGTCGCAAATCGCAGAACGGTAGTTAACTACTTCAATTACGCGGTTTTATAATGATATACGCAACGCAATTTTATAATGGATCTAGATCCTAACAAAACTGACAGAACAATATTCGGTTATTTACAACAACTCTAAAATTCGTATTAAATGTAGAACAGTTACTCCTTGTTTGACTCTAAACTAATTAGATTCATGGCCCTTTTTGTCAGAGCACACATCGGCACCCAAAACCTGATCGCTTAATTGGGGATCCTGCATTAGCTGGCTACTAGAACTACCCAACGATGCAAGAATCAAATGACCGACGTGTGACCAACAGGGTTGCAAATAAAAATGACTCGACTTTATTTATTTATTGAAGTTACTGAAACGCCACCCAAAAGACACGGGCTTCAGAGACCAAGCCGCTCAATAATGGGGAGCCAGCTAACGCAGGCTACTAAACTACCCAGAGCGAACTCCGAGAATCTGACGGCGAGTTAGTAACTCAGAAAAATAAGAAATATATATGAGTGACTGGAGATCTCTCGTTGATGTCTTAGTTTTTTCTGGGGCTGAGCATAGCACTCTCCTTACGGAGTTTCAGATACAAGACCGTTTGAACGGGGAGCCTGCGTTAGCTGGTTACTAGAACTACCCAACGATCGAGTATCCAAATGGCTGATACCCGCTGTCCAGTCAAAACTAAGAATCTTGTAGGCTGTTACCAGTTAAAACTGCTTCAGTTCGTCGCTTCCTAAGAGGTCCGGCACGTAGTACTTCAAAGATTGTTCTGCTCTCGCAGCCTCTGCTGCACGCCCTTTTATACCCAGAGAATCATGGGTATTTCCCGCTTAAAAAGTATTAGTATTTTATTACGCTTTATTTAGTGGCAAATATGTATTGGTTTGATTAATAAAAATACGCTTTGATTTAGTATTAATTAGTTTTTCACAAGTTTTCCCGTTAAATCGCAATTTTAATGATTTTTAGATACGCGAATTATAAGTGTTTCAATAGAAGAAATAATTAATTACAAACAATACATAAAATAATAGCTAAAAATATAACGCAATTTATAATGGGTTAACAATTAATAATATATATAATATAAATATTTAAATGATAATTTATAATAACTTTGTTTCGAAGTATATCTGCTGTCTCTTTCTAACTAACGCGCGCGCCATCGATCGGTGATCTACTCTAAACAATGTTGCACGCGTGATCTACCCCATCCCATTACCACGCGAATTTTTATGGCGCAGTCGGTAATTTGCGGTCGGTAATAGAATAGAAAAAGATATACGCATTAGCATGTTTCTTTATTTATCGACAGGATCCGTTTGATTTTCCCGGGGACGTACACATGTCTGAATTAGCCTTGGGTTAAGCCGAAGATAAGATAATAAACTTTAGTCTCAATTATTATTAAGCAAAATTGGAAAAGTGTCTGCCATTATATGCAATAAAGAATGCAGTTATTGTTGCATTGAAATCATATTTCCCCCAAAACAAAAATTCAACAATGTAACCGATATAATGTTCTATCCACATTCCATATCGTGACCTTATTGTCTTTTATTTGAAGATAATGTTCAATGTTTCGAATATGTATACAACTATTCAATGTAATTTAGTCTGTGGTTCATAGTTAAATGTTTATATCGTTCTTTTCTAAGACAATTATAAAAATTCCATCGATATGATGTAACTGAAGAACCATCCAAAACTGATTCAATAAATAAACATTCGACGTTGCCAAAAATCCATTGTCGGCTAAGATGTTCTTTATTACATTTGCGTCTTACGATTTTTGATTCCTCAATTTCAACTACTACATTTTCATCTCAAATATTATAAAAGTATCCTAAGAAGTCGGAAGTGCGGGTAACAAAATACGGAATCAAGTCAAAAGAGCAGCTGATGATGACAACCCGATAAACGTTACACGGCTGTAACTAACAGACGATGTACTTTGCAAACACTTCACGTTAACAAACTTCATCCGTCTGACATTACACTTCATTGACAAAATAAAAATGACCTTCAACAACGTTTGCAATTTCGCAAACGAGATGAAAAATGAATAAGTATTTGTAAGTATTTGAGGACTACTTACTAAACACTTCAACTTCATTTCACATTTTTTTTTTATTAAATAAAGTACAGAATGGCAGAGGTACAGTATGATGCGTTAAAAGCATCGTAAAGCGTCTTCTAAAATGGTGTACACTCTAGTGTCTGTTCTTGTTATCTGAAAGAGCCAAGCAAAGAAATCTCATGAATATAATAGCTGCAATAAATGAATGAACAAAAAATATTGAAAACAAATTAAAAATTGAAAAAATGACAGACTTCAGAACAAAATGTTTAATATTTTAAGGAAAAATTATACTCTTTTTTGCAGTAAAAAAATGTTTTATTTTAGTGATTTTAACTTACTTTGATGTTTATCCAGGAGACATTACTTCTTTTAAAATGTATACAACATTTCAGTCCGATCAGTTGAGTAGTTTTTGAATAATCGTGTATAGCAATATTCAACTTTTATCATAAAAACAAGCTTTCAGCAAATTGCGTTTAAAGTTTATAATATTTTGCCTAAGCGTACCTCAGCAAAAGAGGTTGAATAATTTTTATACCTACCATTACTTTGGGAATTTCGTGTAAGTACTTCTTCTAGAATATCTGACTAACCTCTGTTGCAGGTATAGAAGCACTTCAAACATTAAATAAACACCTCCCCGATCATTATACCACCGTGCGCGTCTCGGATCGATGCAACAGTGGATGGGCTTAGGCTCCCACAGCAATAGCTTTGTGATTCACTCCAAATATCAATGCGTTTCGTATTCTATAGGTTTCAAAGTAACTTTCTAAACAATAAGAAAAAAAATGACTTTCTTGACCACTTTTACATAGAGACCCCACGTCCTAAGAATTTAGTGATTTGAAATGTCACATCGCTCAAAAGAAAAACACTCACACAAAAAAAATTGACATTTGTTCTCAGAAAGCAGGCGATGCAATTAAAGGACTAGGCGTATTTATATCACAAATTTCCAAAATCTGAGAAATTGACACACTCAAAAGAACAGGCACAGTTAGATATCAGTATTCTAGAAACTTTTTAGAAACGGGGTTGGCATGATATTTTGAATAGGAATAACATGCTATATGAATGACAAGGAAAATAGAGTTTGGATTAATAGTAATACGAGGTGCGATCATTAAGTTCCGGGACTGATCCTGTATATGTAGATAAAGTCACCTGTTTCAAATTTGGCTACTATTCCCTTCAAAGTAGTCGCCTTGTGCACCTATGCACCGATCCCAGAGCCTCTGCCATTTTTGGAAAGATTCCTAGAAGTCTTCTTGTAGAAGCGTGTCAAGCACCTGTTGCGATTCGCGTTGAATCTCGTCCACCGCACCGTATCAAATCGGCGACCCTTGATCTTTAATTTCATTTTGGGAAACAAAAAGAAATAACAGGGTTCCAAATCTGATGAATACGAAGGGTGAACAAGGACGACAATTTTCCATGTTTCTTTTTTTTTTTGTCTCTTTGTTCCAATTTGGAGTCCATCGTGATTTCGCAAAGGAGAGCGTGCGTATGCTGCCATAAACTTGTATAACACAGGATTCAATAAAGATATCGCTTCCAAACTTCGTGTCATATGTCTGGAATATTGTTATTCTTATGTTCTGCGAGCGTATATCAATCGTGTGATCCGTTTGGTCATAGTAGACACAATCCCGGAATTTAATGATCGCACCTCGTATGATGATTTAATTAATTTGACACACAATGTTTCATCATTTGCAAACGGACAGACACTGAATAGCCTCGTATGTTCTGTTTTTTAAATGTCTGGAAACGCGTCGTACGGCGCTAATTACATTTCATACACTGGACACGCACACATGCAACTCATGCATGGACACACGCTTTTACAATGTTGTCATTTGATATATTTAACAAAACTTCCTCGTCCGTGGGAAATTGAACAACAAATGACTCTTTGGGGCAGTATATAAACTTTTTTGTTACCATACCTTCTAAACAGTACAAAATTTCACTTTGACGTGAACACCTCCTATACAACGTGAGTTGATTACTGTTTAAGTAAGATCAGCTTGAAGTTCTATTCGATCAACACTAGCCTTAGAATTAGTCTATATTAGTCTATATTAGTCACTATTTAACATTATTTTTATCTACATATTAAATCCCTGCACTGCTAGTGCGTCAAAGTTGAACATCCATCACATCAATAGATAAATATATTTGCACACACTATTTCCACAACAAGTACAACTGTAAAAGATAAAACAACATGAATCACGAATCGCGACAAGTGGAAATTACTCTGTTATTAGTAGTCCGATCGAAAATGTTTTTATCAGCTACGTGACTATTTTATAAAAGTCTCGTCTAGAATTATTTCTCAACTCTTTTTTTAAGTGTTTTTCCAAGGTTACCATGAATTTTTTGCAAATGAACATATAATTTGTTTACATCTATCTGTCAGAGGATTTCAAGATGAATCCGGTGAATATCGGAATACAGTTTTGTTTCATCTGGGTTATGTTACTTCCAAAATGAACGATGCATACGTCCTTTAAAATGTGCAGGTTTTACATTATCTGATCAAGAAACTCGAGAAAATAGTAAAACTCGATAAAACATCACTTTTTACTATAATATTGTAAAAAACTTAACTAGAACTCTCGAATTTAAAATTCTAACCTCTAAACCTTAAACCTCTAAAGTGTTAAACCCATTAAGCATAACCTATACAACCTGAAATTTTAACTAGAATACTTTTTAAATTTACTGGTTCTACTGTTCACGTATTTGGAATTCAAGGTGTCATAATTTCAGAATAATTGGTTATGTTTAATGGGTTAAGGCTTTAGAGGTTTAGAACTGTAAATTCGAGGATTACAGTCAAGTCTTTTATAATATGCTACGCCATTGTACTTTTGACAAATCGAACGTATATTTTTAGGTACAGTAGCAAATAATCCGCAGATGAGTTCCCGTCAAATGACACATGAGCGTAGCATATCTCACAGTCAAGTATTTTACGTATACTCCATCGTCACCATTTTCACCCTTATTATGTATCATTACATTAAGCACTTCGTAGAAGTGATGTCCGTAATCGTATAGTGTTTTTTCAGTGGGCATTAAGTAAAGCCTAGTACCTTTCTGCGGAATGAGAAAGAATGAGAAAGTGACCGAAGGTCGGTAATAAATGTTGTAAATTGTTATAAGAGTTACCGACGTTTCAAGGCGTTGTAAAGCAAGCGGGTATTGATCCATGTTTTTTGAAAAAGGGCAAACATAAAAAAGGAGCGTTGGTGATTAGAGACCGCGGCGAAAGTAGGACATTTTGGAAATAGGCGAAATAAAGGCGGAAAAGGCGTTTTAGAAGTTCGGTGTTTTTTTTAAACAGTATTAAGTAAAGTTTGTTCCTTTAGTTATTGTTAGTTTTTTGGTTTTTATTTCCTTCTTTTAAAAGTGTTAAAGTTTCTGATAAATAATAAAAAGTGTTTCGCAAAAATCCAATACAAAACAGTGCAATACCATTCATTCCATCTTAATTTCTACAATTTTGTGAAAGAAAAGAAAAAAGAAAAGGATCCGAAAAGATTGAGTAGTTATTTGCATTGTTGGTGTGTGCAAAGAGTCGAGCATTTTAAAATAAGGACGAAATATGCCAGCTAAAGAAGCAGGAGGACATACTGTCTCAGAATTGAAGGACATGCTGCGAGCTTACGGGCTAAATACATCAGGAACTAACAATAAGACCGAGCTAATAGCGCGGTTACACGAACACGATCCGTCGGATCGTTGAATGAGTGCTTCGAACAAGGAGAGCGATCCAAGCAATGAAAGCGTGTTCGTCACGGAAGAAAAAGAAGGAGCAATTGGTGGTGTAAGCGCTCCTTTGACAATGAGGAATGATGAAGAACTTGAAAGAAGTCATTTCGAAATTGATCTTTTGTGATGAGAAAAAGCTCTGATGAAACGCGAGCTAGCAGTTACACGGCGTGAACTTGAAATGGTAAGAATGGAGCGTCCGAGTGTTACAGGAGAGTAGGTGGCAGTGCGTAGCAGTCGGATAGGGGTGGCAACCGTCGCAGAGCTGCTAAAATTCTTCGACGAGAAATCGGAAGATTTTCCAAGCTGGGCCAAGCAAATACAGATGCTGCAGGCAACGTACCGGCTTGAGGACGAAGAGGTGAAGGTTCTGATAGAAATGAGACTGCAAGGAAAGGCTCAGGAATGGATGCAGTCTCGTCCAGAATTCATTGAAATGAACGTTAAACAGCTGCTTGACCGGTTCAAAGAGATGTTCCATCATAGGCCGAGCATGGTTGCAGTGCGCCAACAGTTTCAGGAGCAGACTTGGAAAAGGGGTGAGCCGTTTGACGAATATTTTTATGATAAGATTATTAAAGCAAACAGGGTGCCGGTGGAGGACCAGATCGAGCTTGTTGAGTATCTGGTCGAAGGGATCCCAGATCCTATGCTCTGGAACCAAGCAAGGAACCATGCTTTATATCCCGGATGCGTTATTGCGAGCGTTCGAGAAGCTTTCACTACCGTCAGGGAACTAGGTTGGTGGCGTACGAATAAATCATCCAAAACCTGTGGCTGCGGCGATGGCAAGTACTACAGGAGTCAGAAGAGTCGACGAATGGGCGCCAAGGAGAGGATCGGATAGGTGCTTTAACTGTGGAGGAGCAGGGCATATTAGCAGGAACTGCCTCGCAAAAGAACTCGGGGTTAAATGCTATCATTGCAGCGGATATAGACATATCGCTCCAGAGTGTAACAAGCACGATGAAAGGCAAGCAACCCGGAGTACGAATTATGTAGAACTACCGACAACAGAGAAGACTTGCAAAATGGTGAGGTTAAACGATCACAATATGCCGGCGTTGGTCGATACGGGTAGCGATTTAACTATTATGACGGCGATGTGTTATGTTAAAATTGGCGCACCGCGATTATTGGCGAGTGAATTAGTGTTTTAAGGTGTAGGCGGATCTGTTTATAAGACGTTAGGGAAATTTATAGGAAAACTCGTAGTCGACGGTTACTCATACGATGTCACGGTCCATGTAGTGTCGGACACAGTATTAAAGTGTAGGCATTTATTGGTTTAATATTATTTGTAAGACCCGTTATATGTTTATTATAATTTCTTGAAGTGTGAATGGAGTGAATGAAGGTATTGCAAGTGGAGACGAATCATCGCTGGAAATGTATGAATGCCGTTAATGTTCAATTGATTTGTTACCAGCCCTTTGCCATCCTTGAATTGTAAAAGACGTGTTTTAAAAGATTCAATAAAATATTTAAATATTGTCCCATTAAATAAATGTTTAAAGTAGTTGGAAGTGCTGTGTTTTAATCGGTGTAGATTTTCTAGGGTTGGTGAAAGTAACAATTAACCGTGGTACTGTAACGATCGTCCCAACTCAATAAGAATCCGATCTTGATAACAAGGTCCAGGACATCTTCCTAAATGATTGCGATGAAAAGTCAGCAAGGGTGGATCTACCTTATTTCGAAGGAGGTGTGACTAATTGTAAGTGGTGGGAATAGTAACGTTGCTAGTTATCCAGTCCATCGTTTGTCGCAGTTATCCTATCTTTACTGTACTCAGATTGTATTAAAAATTTTAACTAGTAGAAGTTGCGTGGCTTAACCATAATTTACATTTATGGTCTTCGCGTTGTCCAAAACTGTTCAAATTAGTGAATTTGGAACTTTGGGAAATTGGGACAGTTAGAAATTTGGAAATTTAGAAATTGAAAAATTGAAGAACAGGATTGAAAATGAAAGCTAGGAATTTGAACATTTTTAAATTAAAAATTAAAATACATTAAAAATATGAGAACCTGCTATCGAACCTTCATGTCTGTTAAAAATAATGCACCCCTATTCACGAACCTTGAATATTCGCATTTTATGTTCAACAACCTTTCAAACCACTTATTGCAAGAAAATTGGCACTTTACAATTTTGTTTTCTATTTCACTTATTTTAAATGTCAAATTGACAATCCATTTGCACTATTAACCATTTTCATTGATTTTCCTCTTTAACGCAGTATCTACTGTAATCCACTAATGAAGAAACGCACGAAAGTATCTCCCTCAAATTTCGATGAAACTTCGTAGAATTGTTAGATAAACAAAAATAAGCGACAAGTATTTTTTTATTAACTGAGACACAACTTTGAGACGTAAAATCGCCTCTCAAAGCTTCAACCCACAGGTACCATTTTAAAAACCAACGAAGATAATTGAAACTTTTAATAAGAGAGTTTTATGGTTTTTATACATATAGAGTATTAAAATTAATCAAAATACATCACTTTATTTTTTTATCACATTCAAATTTACATACTGGCAAGTAGTGTCAAGCATTTCATTTTAAATCTATTCATATACATATACATGCAGCGCATTAAAATAATAAAACGATCGTGTCTATTTTTAACACTTATATGTAGACTTATATCAATAGCTGCCCTTTGCAGCTGTTTACTGCATGCAATTTGTACCTAAAAATTTCTTCCATTTAGCATGTTTTTCAAGATCCAGTGTGCTTTATGTTTTATTACTGTAGAATTATTAGGTGGATAAGGATCAGGTCAGACTTATCCTAAGAACGAGCGTTTGACAAGGGCAGTTCTTCTCCTTTTTCCTCAACTTTTTTCAAACTAATCAAATATTTAATTTTAACTAAGCTTATCCATTTCCAGTAGAATGTTAATCACCGCGACACAATTTTTTTATGGGTGAATGTCTTTTTTTAGACATACTTCGTCAGAATTCTGTTAGCAACTATCGACCAGTCGAAATCATAATTATGAAGTCAGGTATCGGTCAACGTGATATTTTCCTAATTACTGCAAGACAAAAATTCATTTTTTATTAAATGTTACATATATTATCTTTAGTTAGTTGCTCAGTTATTTTTGTGTTCGACTGATTTCACTGATTCACACACAAACTTTTACTGTCTCATTAAGTTAAATATAGGAATATACACACACATTTAGAAAACTACCTCGTACAATTCTTCAGATTTTTATTGTTTACATTCCATAAATGTACTAGCTGAGTCATCTCGCGATACTGAATCGGACCAGATGATATTACACTTGAAGTCAACGTTGTTTATTAAGCATTGAAAGAAAGATCAGGTTATTTTAGATTTCCTAAAAAAAGAATCGACTAAAATTAACAACACCATAGCAGTGATCTATCGTTGTAGTCGAAAGCTAAATGTTATTACTAATTACAGACTTTCTCTGGGTCAATTTACTATATTTACTTTAGTGACATGCTCTAAAGCGTGACAGCATTTCCTGCACACCTTTGTTCAAACAAAGATGTCCGCTAAGATGCCTTTTTGGATCTAGAAGATATTCAGCTACAGATAAATATTATATTAACCAGTAAAGTGTGGAATTTAGTTTCGAAAGATCACCACAGGGTGTAGAATTAAAAACAAGCAACGACATGTATACACGTCAAACGCAAAGCAAATGGTACTATTATACCTTTTTCGAAAAACGAGGAAGGATTATATTTTTATTTGTCAAAAAAACTAACAATTCGTTTCTGAATACGTTGTTCAAACGCACCGCAATAGAGATTTGGTCCGACGTGTATACACGTCGAACGCACTTAACTGGTTAAAAGGGTTGATAGTTAAAGTAAAGTTTTTCCTTTACCGAAATGTTTCTTAGAGCTTAGTTTTTGAATTACTAATGAAAAACTTAGAACAAAAGCCACAGGAGTGTTGGCTATGACATTTTTACGTTCTTCTGATCCATAGAATTATCTTCGTCGGTAAATTTATTTCTATTAATATTAGCGTATTTTGTAACTATACAGGGTGTCCCGCAATTAGTGTAGGACCCGAAAAGGGGTGGTAGGTGGGGCGATTCTGAACAACTTTTTCCTTTGCCAAAATATTGGTTGAGGCTCCATTTTCGAGTTATTAGCAAAAAACATGAGAACGCGCATAGACCGGGTGCGCGAAAGCGTGAGCAAAAGCTTCGAGTGTGACGGCCGATCGTCGTCGTGAATAAATGTATCGATACCGCGTCGGTATAATGCCGGTATAACGTCGGTATAACGTCGGTATAATAGAAAGCTGTTAGATGAAAGTTACATCGAATAATGAATAAAAAATCTGGATTATTCTTGAATTACCATTCATTCCTGAATAAGAAATAACGAAATCAGTCCCTACTCACGTAATCAGAATAAATCGAATTTATTCGATACGTTTATTCGTTATGGCAAAGAAATAACGGATAAAATATTTATCCGTTATTTTCGTTCGATATTGTGATGATGAAAAAGAACAAATTCTCATTTTTAAAAAATTAAATAACTTTTCTATTCAACAAATAAAAATTTGAATTGAATAATTAATAAATTTAAATGTAACTCACCCATTGAACCGCAAATAATCACGATGAAAATGCATCTCTGTCACTGGGCCAATCCACTGATCCCTACTGTTCTCATAAATAATAGAAACTCTGAAAAAACTCTCAAGAAACTTCACTGTCACCTATCACTGTCACCTTTCATTATTAGTCTTTATTATCACTTTTTTCTGTCATTTTTCACTAATTTTCACTAATTTTCACTGTGAGTTCAACACATAAATACGACGAATGAAAACACATAAACAAATATTCATAAATAATTTAAACTATATTATCTTGAAAGCAAGAAAACAGAATTTTTTATTAAAAACAACGATACATTTTATTTCAACACGTATCTTTCGACAATAAACGATGACTGTCGATCGACGCCGCAGTCGTTCAACAGATCATCGTTGCATGGCAACCGTTCGCGACGTATGCCTCGCGATCGAGAACGAAACCGCGATCCGTGGCCAGTCTAACAATGTCTTCTAATAAAATACAATATAATATCGATTCCTCAATTCGGATACCTTATAATGAGAATATAGCGTATCGTTAAACATACATATCTATGAATATGTAACGTCTCTAGAACCTAAGTTTAGTTAGTTACAAGCGCTAACAGGTAAAGAGCGGCTTTTACCTCTAAACGACTCGATTTCGCAAATCAAGATTATGGGATTCGTGTGGTGTGCGGTTAAAGAGTGAAATCCACAGGTCAAGATCTTTCAACAATTAGATTTATTCAATAAAACGATAAGAAATAGAACTAACAAATAACAATAACAACAAATAAAGAACAATATATAGATTATAATTGATTAATTAGAATAGAGAAACTAAATAGATCTTGAAATAATAATAGTAATAGAATTTGGTAAATTAAACAATATGTAATTGATAATTGTGAATTTAACGATATGAAACTCGCAATTTAATACTTTTATATTGGACCGTATCTGAATCGGGTCTCTGATAAAGCAAACTTCGCATTCGTAATATTAACTAAATTTGATATTCGATTTTTGTGCTCGACGCTATAATCTAAGAGCAATTCGGTATCTAGATTTGTATAAACGAAATTTTATAGATTTTATAATGTTAGCGCTTTGTAATCTACCGCCGCGAGGAACTCGACCTAACAAGTGAAATTCTCTGAACGCACCTAAATACGCTTTCGCAAAAATTAGACAGATTTATTCTACTATCTAACGCGGTGTAGTCGACTACGTAAATTACGCTAACGTGAGAACAGTATTCCTTTAATAACTCGAATTATCGAAATTTATCTGAATCTAAATGAATTACTTTTCGGAACAGTTACTCTTTTATTATCTGACTCGACAACTAATGGTCCATGACCCTTTTAGCCAAAACGAATACTGACAACCAAAACCAGATCGCTTAATTGGGGAGCCTGCGTTAGCTAGCTGCTAAACAACCCAACGATCCAGAGTCAGATGAAAAGTATAAGCCTGACAGGGTAGCAAATCAATTGACTCTAATTGTAAAATCGTAATTGCTGAACTGCCACCCAAAAGACACGGGTTTCAGAGACCAAGCCGCTCAAATGGGGAGCCTGCGTTAGCTAGCTACGAAACGACCCAGAGCGAGCTCCGAGAATCTGAAGGCTCGTTAGCAATCCGACGAAAAATCAAATATGAGTAGCTGAGAGCAATCGTTTCGATATCTTAGCCTTTCTTGGTGCTAAGTATAGCTCTCTCCTGACGGAGTTTCAGACACGAGATCGTTTGAACGGGGAGCCTGCGTTAGCTAGCTGCTGAAACAACCCACGACCAAGTGTCCAAATGGCATATACCCGCTTGACCAATCAAGTATCAAGATTCGTTGCGGCTCTTGACAGCGAAAACTGTTCCTAATTATTTTTATCAAAGAGACTTCTATCGTGCTCGACTGCGAAAACTGTTCTGGTTCTAGACGGGTTTCGCTCGCCCTTTTATACTCGCAGATTCGCTGAATTCCTGGAATTTCTGTGATGTCAGTATATCTAAATTTTCATATAACTTCGTTATTATATATTAATTATGAAATTGAACGGTTTAATTATGTTTTAAGTGTCGCTCTTCAATTAATGGCTATCGTTTCGATACTAAAATGGTACTCTAATGGTGTTTTAACGAAAAATACATTTTCTGTCCTTTTCTATCAGAGGCAAGTCTATTTCGATTTACAGCTTTCTAGTTTAAGGAAATAATTTTGGTTCCGGCCATGAGTAGTTTAACACTGGTTGATTTTACGTATATAATTGATTTAATTAATTAATTAATTTAATGTCCAAAAATGCCGAAAATAGAAATAGTATCGCTATCCTTTTCTAGGATTAGCGCTGATCTCAAGGATTTCGGGCGAGTATCGCGGCACGTAGGCACATCATAGCGTAACGGAAATTTCTCGTACAAACTATTTATTAGAAAATAAAATAAAATAATACATAATTTTGTTTTAATGATTCAAACTTAATGTTCAATTATTTTCGCGGAAAATATTACCTACTCTAAATCAAAATTATAAGATAATTAATATAAATGGTAATATATATATTCTGATTACCGACTGTCGAATTTGATAGATATGGTAATAGATACCTAATGTACTGTCGATAATTGGCAACTACGGTCGATAATTGACTATTCTGATCGATTGATAAAAGATTGTCGCGATGATGCCGGTAGAAAGAAAAAAAGTTTCCCCAGGGACGTTACAAATAATCGTTCACGCGTTTTCATTCGGTCCGTTTACCGGTCGTACTTATGTTGTGCAATTATTAGAAAGAGACAGTGAAATAAATTGAGAGTTCATTGACCTTGCCAGGATATCAGCTGTTGATGCTCTGATCGGTGGATCTACCCGGTGACATAAATATTTTTTATCGAAGCTAGTTTTTTCATGAATCAATGGGTAAGTTTTATTTAAGTTGTTTCCGTATTTTTAAAATTATACGTACGCAGCAATTGATTTATTTCACTTCAGTGAGGTACTGCATTAGATATTTTATTCCAATTTTATCTCATTTCGTAGGAAAGGTACTCATTCGTTTTGAAACGTGAATTTATTCATTTGCTTCATTAGAATAATCGACAGAATGAATTTTCGTGAATTTATTCTTGTTCCTTTTTGAAGGCTTAAAATAAATACAAGATACTTGGTCTGGGTAAACAACAACTAATTGGTTTATCTCCTATTCACGAATTACGAAGAATTTAATATTATTCTTAACTTCTTAATTCATTATTCAACTTTCACCTAATAGCTTCCTGTTATACCGACGATATACCGACGTTATACCGACGGTATCGATACGTTTGTTCACGACGACGATCAGCCGTCATATTCGAAGCTGTCGCTCACGCTTTCGCGCGCCCGGTCTATGCACGCTCTCATTGGTCAGTGTTTTTTACTAATAACTCGAAAATGGAGCCTCAACCAATATTTTGGCAAAGGAAAAAGTTGTTCAGAATCGCCCCACCTACCGCCCCTTTTCGGGTCCTACACTAATTGCGGGACACCCTGTATATTCGTTGATACGTATTACCTTCTTGATGCACCACAGATTTGTTTGTTCACAATCACGATCAATATCAGCTCAAAGCCAACCCTACAACTCAGGCGAACTTTTGTTAGTCCGTATTTTTCATTAGTAATTTAAGAAGTAAGTTTTAACCATCATTTGGGTAATGAAAAAACTTATTCAGTATCACCTCGGTTACTATCCCCTACAGTTATCCCCATCTACACCCGTGCACCTTGCATACAAAAATAGACATGTACATACATATTTGAGTGCAGTTGATTTGATAAAAAAAGTATTGTATTTTTACCCAATATAGATCGGTAGTACAACTATTAAATGCAATATTATTTATAGAAATTTTGAATACGAATACAGAATACAAAATAAAACGGAAACAGAATGAACGAACAATCTACGCTGAAGTTATCGTAGAATGTTATAGACGATGTTGGAAAAGTTGTATTAATCGTACAGCCGATAGGTGGACATAATGCAAGGGGAGGTAGCTCAGATGATTCTAAACAACTTTCTCCATCGCAAAGATGTTGATTAAGAGTTCGCTAATTCGGCAAGAATTAGCTTAAGAATTAGAATTAGAATTAATTCGGCTAGAACCGGCAACAATGATCAACTTCTATTACAACAGGAGTGTTTGTAAGAAAATGGTTGAGTCCTATTTAAATTGCTTTTCCAATTTTTAATATAAAATAGATAGAAATTAATAAGTTTATTAGATAAAAAAATCTTCTTTGTTGAGTAGAAGTTATTTATCCTTTGAAAAAATTTATTATTTTGTATTTTCATGACAAGTGACAAGAATAGTTTTCACTTTATTGCTTATTTCTTTCTACTAGCAAGTACAAGTATTGAACAAATTTGATTTACTCAATTTAAGTTAATAAAGAATAATTAGCTTATTTTTTTTTCGTGAATAATGAATAATTATTCTTAATTATTTGATTTAATTTTGATGTAACAACTCTTCATTAAATAATTTCATCGTCACGATGCAAACGTGCTTGTTCATGATCTCAATCAACCATCTCGCTCAAACACATCGCTCTTGCGGCTGAGCGTGAGCTGTAACTGATCGCCATTTTTTGTTAACATTGAAAAACAAAGCTCCAAACTACATTTTCGCTAAGGAACAAATTGTTTCGATTCAGTTTATTTACTACTTCTGCAATTATGACCATCTGTCGCAGAATACCTTGTCACCGGACGGTCATTCCACACTTTTTTGTAGAACGTGCGCAATTGGTGTAAAAACTAATATCTATAAATGAAGTCATGCTTACAAAATGTTTCATTGTCGAAGAGTAATTGCCAATACATTTTTCGAGATATAGACAGGGTTACTTAATCTATACGAGGTCTTCTTGTATTGCTTCGAGACCTGTGGTATAGATAACTGATCATAATCGCGGAACGTACAACTCGCCTACCTGAAACGATGGTACATCGCGCCCTGTTTCAATTTATTATGTCATCAATTTTCGAGCTCCCATCCTTTTGAAGAGCTCGTTTTAAAGGAAAAGCTTCAACGATTTTTCTATTTTGTTACAAGCCGGAGGGGTCACAGCCGCGTGGCTGGGGGCTGTATTTTGGTTATGGTAGTGTTACTAGGCTAACTCAGGTTTGTTAGTCAACCTGAGCACCAAACAAAAATAGGCGCGGGGATAAGCCGACATATGGCTAACGCCGCGCCGGGTGTCCTAGGAAATGATATGTGAACTAGCCGACGCACAGTGGTTCCAAATCGTAAAAACTTGGCCAAAACATCGAAAATCAATTTTTCGTTGGGGCTATTTTAATAACTGAGTTGTACACTCTAATACTGTATCTATGGCAAAACAAAGGAGTAAAGGTTTTATTACTTATACCTGCAAAATGGTGAGTGTTCACTTCCCGCGTTCATTCGTCACAGTTTTTGTGCAGCGAAGTTCAGAGTGCAAGAGCAAAGTGTAAAGTGAATAATTTTAAACAGACTATATTAATTTTAATTCTGCAAATGTACTATTATATTGAAAATTGTTAATGGTAAGGGTGTATGATAGGGATATTCAACATAAATAATAAAAGGTGAAACTTCATGCGCGAATGTTAAAAATGTGGACTAAAAGTTGTATATTCCACAATATCCCGCTAAAATTTTTGTTCAGTCTTGTAGCTGATACTATTAGCTTGCAATATTTGCAAAAATTAGCTGCCACTAAGTGCCATCAGGATCGTATGACCATTTTTTATAATGTAACGTAGGCGCGATGTAATGAATTTTTAACCGACTTCGAAAAAGGAGGAGGTTACTCAATTCAATCAGTATTTTTTTATTATTATTGTTGTTGTTGTTGTTGTTGTTGTTGTTGTTGTTATTTTCTATGTGTGCCCGCCGATTACGCCTAGCTGGATGCACCGATCGGAACGAAACCTTTTGCATCCGGTAGGTTCTGACTCCCCATTGGTACCATTATCAAAAAATTTTTCATTTTTTAATTGCAAAGTGTTGTTATTGCAAAAAAACCGGCAACTTTTGAAATAAATTTTTCTCGATTTTAGTGCGCTTTTAATATCTTATCACGGACATGATTCTGAACAATTTTGTTCATATAAAAATTTCGCGGAAAGCTTTAGTTTTCGAGATATTAGCGAAAAATTGTTGAAAAGTTTTGAAATCAACTTTGGACGATTTTAATGTCCTTTTAATATGTTATCAGGGGCACGATTCTGAACAACTTTTTCCTTATCCGCAATTAAGGGGAAGCTTTAGTTTTCGAGTTATTAGCGAAAAGCTATTGTTACTAAATATTGAATTCTACGTATGCCTCCGTGTCTCTGGTGGTGTATGAGTCAACATGCAGTCGCCGATTTTCTACTGTTTCTACAAACACGTCTTGTCGGCCGATAAAAAGCGTGAAATAAAATAATTTTAAGAAAAAAAATACACCGACTTCGAAATGCACTAAAAAGTATAAAATAATTTCTATTTCCTAATGAAGTAATTTCTATTTCATTCAATCATACAATTACGTAACAGATATGAATGAAACCTATTTACTCGTTAGGTAGTATATTAAATACATTTCAACCTTTTCGGAGGTGGCGCAAAATTAAACGTTTACTGAAGTATTTTTAATTATGCGCCACCTCCGAAAAGGTTGAAATGTATTTAATATACTACCTAACGAGTAAATAGGTTTCATTCATATCTGTTACGTAATTGTATGATTGAATGAAATACAAATTACTTCATTAGGAAATAGAAATTATTTTATACTTTTTAGTGCATTTCGAAGTCGGCGTATTTTTTTTCTTAAAATTATTTTATCTTTAAACTGATGAAAGTACTGATGATGACTCTGACAGTTCGGATAATTCGATATAATATTTCATTTGATGTTTACATTCTTTATTTATTAATGTATATAATTAATTTAATAAATGTAATATAATTTGTGACTTAAGTATTCTCATTTACAAATTCCTCATAATTCCATCACGAGTTACTATTTGGATCGACTATTTAAAAACAATAATTTTATCATTTTAGTTCTTTAGACTTCTATAATTTTAGTTTTTATTTAGAATATTTGGAGCTTTAATACCGATTTAGCAATTCGAAAATATCATTATCGTTTTTTTCGAAAAGTACAAACAATTTTTCATTATGCACAACACTCATATCGAATTCGCCATTTTGTTTTTTTTAAACATTGACTTCTGCTTTGTAATCAATAACATTAAATATTCCTATACAGTAAACTTCAGCCAATTTTTACACCTTTTCCGTACATATATTTACCACGTCAGATCCGCCATTTTGTTTTTTGTAATTTTGACTTTTGATTTGTAATCGCCGAGCTCGAAAACCCCTAGGTACGAATTTTCACTTAAATTGGAGAACGCCTTCATATTTTGGTCAGGTTTTAGCAATTTGGGACCACTGTGCGACGTATGGCTAACGCCGGGTGTCACAGGAAATGTTAGTATTTGTGCCCGTAACAAAGATATGTCAGTATACCTCGAGCGGCTAAGATATATCAGCTGATGGCTTGTTGGGACTTTGGTTATAATTAACAAAAGCAGAATTACGTTTGAAATAAAAGATTACAAATATATTCTTCCCAAAACCGGTATTACAAATGTTCTAGTGTATTTGTCGGTTAAGGTAATGCTACAAGAATTGATCTTAATTTGACTTTTAACTTGAGTTTGAATAGTTTCGACTCCGACAAAGCGAGAATCTAATCCTGCCTAATTTTAAAGAAGAACAAGCGAAACGGGGACCCAAAAGTACTTTAGAAAAATGCCTAACAGTAAACTATACGTACTGTATGGTAATTAATGCTTGAAGGGGATTTTAACCCGATCTTGCTCGAAATGACTTGGTTTTGATTCAACGCGATGACTCTAATGGTGCTCGGACAGAGGTTCCACGTTAGTCGACGTACAAAAATGAAATGGGCCCACGAACAGATGTTCCGCGTTAAACGACGTTTAAAAATCTACTGGGTCCAAAGCGTCTTCTCCACGAGCCTTTTTATATCCAAGACAATGGGTAGAAAACGAGTAGTGGTGGAAACGGTGGGAATAAATCAACGCGACGTTTTCGTCTAACGAATTTTCATCGCGTTGGTCCAAAAACGTTAGATGTTCTCGAGCGAAGCCTAATAAGTAAACTCTGGTAAATGGGAAAGCTAAGCAAGACTAAATTCCCTCTTTGCGGTGGTCTTCGACTATTCTTGAATATCCAACTCCAAGCAATAAAAAAATCATCGGCATACATAACAATTTAAACTCCCCATGCTCCTCATTAAAAAAGTGCAAAGGAGAATGTATTAAAATATTTGATATTATAAAACAAATTGATGAAATAAAAAAAGTACTTTATAATTTTACTTCATAAACTTTTAGGATCTTTTTAAAATTCATTTTGTGCTTAAAAATTCTGGAAAAATTCATAAACAAGTATGCCATAGAGCAGAATATCCCTGATTTTTTAAAAAATTTTCCGTGCGGCACAACAAAAGATATAAGGTGAAGTGAGGCAAGTGCAGACTGGTTGTTATAAAATTGGTATTCAAACGTACATAAGTACTTTCAGTCTGCTATGTAAATACTTAACACTGTCGATATAGAACGCTTTGCACAATTACTACTATTTAATTAATATTAAGTAGGACCTTAATTTTCCTTGTACATTTTGATTTTGGTAGGAAATTGTGTAAAATGTCAACTACTCTGCACTTTCCCCGAAAATGAGGTAAGAGCTTAAATTGAAGTTAAAAATACTTTAAAACTTTATTTCATGTGCAATGGGGCAAGAGCGGAATTATTAAGAAATCTGCTATAAAATGCTTTTTACTGCATTATGCAAATACTCTATACTGCAAACAAGTACTCTTAGCTGATATATAAAAGGGGATATAGTGAAGCAAAACAAGGAAACAAAAATACTAAATGGAGAAATTTCACTCATATTGTAATAAAAATAGCCTGTATACGCACTTGCCCCGTTTACGAACTTACTCCACTTCACCTTAAAGCTTAAACTATAAATTGCGCTTCGCCCTGTAACTACCTTTTAAGTAATACATAGTACGGTCTGTTAGCTGATATGTTCATTGATTAATTTAGTCTAAAGGTACTTTTGACCCCTTATTCGGCTATATCTTTTACTGAGAATCTGGTGCGCGGATTTGTCTTTGAAAATATTAATGAGCGTTTAACATATAAAATATTACGAAAAGTAACGAAATTTTAAATCAACTGGTTTCTTAATAAAGAGAACCAAATATTATGATGGCCAAACAATGTTTTAAAAGTTTTCAAGTACCTCTTTAATGCATATATCTATGTTTCTATGTGGACACGTCAGATTATTACGAATAATAGCAAGTATTAGCCATGTAATAATAATCGCAAAATGTTATTTATGTCACCCAATTATCGTTTGTTTTTTTCTGTTAAGTAAATCACCTTCAGCGAATTTATAAAACGGAAATATAATTATTAGACTTTCCTTAAAATGCTGAACTCTGAACTGCTGAGATAAAACCAATCATGACGTGATTAATGAATTGTAAGGTTCCCTACTAACATGTTTCTTCTCGAGAATTTAAAAACAATGGGATTTGAAACTTGGTGACTTTGAATTTGAGGAATTTGGATATCCGAGAATTTAGTACATACGGAAATTTAGAGATTTGAGGGTTTGGATATTTGGAGATTTAGGTATTGGGGGATTGGAAACTTCGGGATTTCGGATTTGGGAATTTGGGCATTTGAGAGCTCAAGGATTTGGAAATCTCATGATCTCAAAATTTAGAAATTTTAGAATTTTTGAATATGAGAAAATTTGAAAGCTTGAAAATATGAAAATGATATTAGTAACTATAATCTTTGGAACTCAGAAATTTTAAACTTTTGAAGTTTGAGGGTTTAGAGATTTTAACATGTGCGAATTTAAGAATTTATATATTTATATTTTTAAAAATTGTAGAGTTTAAAGATTTGAAGATTCTGAAATTTAAGAATTTAAGAATTAGAAAATGAATAAGTCCAAAAAATTAAAAATTAAAAATTTAGTAATTTGGCGACATATTAATATAAAATGTATAAGTCTTGGTATTTTCCAAATATGGAGATTCGAATTCCTTTTTAATTCCTGCACGTAAAACTCTACTCACAGAGTGCATTTTCAGATTGGTACCAATTAACATGGTAACCACATATCCGCAACGCTACTCGAGTGACGCACTCCGAATCTCTGCGATAAACCATAGTATAAGTAGACCTACCATAAAAGTCAAGAAAACAGTTGAATATTATTTTCCCATGTGTCAGTCGTATCATTATAAGCTTAAAGTTGTAGTATTGTAACATTACTTGCTGTGAAATAAAGGTGTTTATAAATGAATTTAATGTCTTGTTACTGGTTTGACGATAGTGTTCCTATTTTGCATATTACTTCTTGAAATTTACAGTAACGCAACAAGTTATTCCCAGTCGAATTCGTACACCGAGAGCATCTAATTTTGGCTGAAAATTGCACTGTTTAAAGGTACTGACATTGTAACACATTACAATATTCCTTTAGTGTCACTGCTTACTTTTATGTAAAGAAGAAACCGTATTTTGGCAAATGTTTAAAACAAAATGTACAATTTCAATAACATCTATGATTCGTATTATTATTCGTACACCTACATAATTAAAAGCGACTGTCATATAATAGTTTAAATAAATAGTTTACATCTATTACAACATACTTAGCTGAATCATTCACAGTTGTATATTCATTGACACATATGCTCGGTTGTGGATGTTGCTATTTCGTATACATATGTACTTTTCTTACTACACATACTTGTTTCTATTATACCTACTTTTGTTTATATTTTTCTTATATACGGTGGTTTGTTACAGTTTTTATATAATGTACAACAGTTTGTTTGGTGTTTTTTGTGATCCTTCATTCTGTATTTTATATTTTACAAAATTAACCAAATTAAAATTATTAATTTCTGTGAACAAATATAACATGAATGTACTAAAATTTTAATCAGAAAACTAACAGCAATGAGATTTCTATACCTTATTTTTGAATTATTTGTTAAAAAAGGTATTCCTACATAACCTGTCCCTTTTTATTATCTCTTAAAAGAAAGAAAATTTCTGTATATTTATTTATAAAATCTAATCTGACTTTACCCCCTTTTAATTTTCAGTTCAGTCTAAGAATGTTACATATTTTTTGTATTGTTTACATTTCGCTATAACAATTTTTGCAGAAATAGAGAACTAAAATATAGCACTCTATACATATATCTATAAGAAAGAGTTAAACAGAATAATAACCTTGAGCATATGCTTCAAGAGGTGAGAGAAACTTGATTCATTATGCATAGTTCAATTATAACTATTCAGCTTATCTTTGTTCCAAATTCACTGATTGTAAGAATATATTACTAACAAGTAAACCTACAGAAATGTCACTCTCTGATTTTTCTAAAATTTGGATATGTTATAGTAAGGTGAAGTGAGGTAAATTCGTAAACGTGGCAAGTGCGTATACAGGCTATTTTTATTACAATATGAGCGAAATTTCTCCATTTAGTATTTTTGTTTCCTTGTTTTGCTTCACTATATCCCCTTTTATATTTCAGCTAAGAGTACTTGTTTGCAGTATAGAGTGCTTGCATAATACAGTAAAAAGCATTTTATAGCAGATTTGTTAATAATTCTGCTCTTGCCCCATTGCACATGAAATAAAGTTTCAAAGTATTTAACTTCAAGTTACGCTCTTACCCCATTTTCGGAGAAAGTGCAGAGTAGTTGACATTTTAAACAATTTCCTATCGAAATCAAAATGTACAAGGAAAATTAAGGTCCTAGTTAATATTAATTAAATAATAGTAATTGTGTAAAGCATTTGATATCGACAGCGTTAAGTATTTACATAGCAGATTGAAAATATTTACGTTTAAATACCAACTTTACAAAAACCAGTCTGCACTTACCCCACTTCACCTTATATGGAAAATTAAGGAACGCGTATTTTTTTTATCTGCGGAAAAACATATTTAGTGTATGAAACAATCTTCCAAAATATGAGCGTAAAAATGAAAAATTGCGATATCTTTGAGACCAGTGAAGCAATTTTGATGATTTTTGGTATGAAAGTATCTCTCGATAGAAGACAAAAATCGGCCTAGGTCAGAGGTCGGCAACCTGCGGCTCGCGAGCCACATGCGGCTCTTTGGATGTGAAGCTACGGCTCTTTAGTTCCATACGCAAATATTATTTATTTTATCAAAAAAAAAACATTTAAAAATCATTCTTAATCGATTAACGAGGATTAAGCACCGATTTTATCTCTCAACCACTTGTACTCGCTTTTCACCGCACCCCTCCCCTGTGACATGCGTCGTCGCTGTCGTCAACTGTTAGTGTTGTAAGTAAATGTTTAATTGTTTTAATTTTTTACTTAAATAATAAGTAATTATCTAATAATGCCATATATATATTATCTAATTTGTTGTGAAAAACACTACTTATATGAATAAATAGATATTTTTTCTTATGAATAAATAGATTAGTTTTTTTTTATAAAAAAACTTTATTTATGCGAGTACTATTTATTGTTGGCAAGAAAAAATTTTGTGGCTCTTTAAAAACTTTGAACTTTTGTAAATTGTAATTTTTGACTCTTCCGACTCAAAAGGTTGCCGACTTCTGGCCTAGGTATATTGAAAGGGGAGTGAAAATTAGGGGGTGAAGTACTTCTAAAGTGACCAATTCCTTGCTGCAAAAAATCAGTTTTGATCTGATCGAAGTAGACCCTATTAAAACTTCAAGAGGAAAGATAATTAGGGAACACCTATTTTTTTTATATAAATATTTGGGGGGTAAACAACTCCTAAATTGCCGCGCTCGTTTGATACTACGTACGAAACACCTTGTCAAACTATATTTTTTAACTATTCGATCTTTTTAATATATCGGTTTTTTACGTTGCTCAATACAAACCTGAAATCTAAATTCAATATGGCGGATCCAATATGGCGGACGAAAACTATAAAAACCTACTTATATACGCTGTGACTTGACACGCGACTTTCAAAATACAATTCCCGATATTTCTTGTTAGTGCAGGACATTTATTGTCCCTATGTACACTTAGAAAGAATTATGTATAAATATAAATCTCGTTTATTTCAGATATTGTCTCCTGTATATTTATAACACTGCAAAATGAAGTTCATGGTAATACTGCTTTTATACATATTCTCTATAAGTGCTGATCAGAACAAATTCTGGTAAGTTATAGTTTATTACAAAACTAGATCAAAAATACCAAGTATAATTGAATGGTAGAAATATTTGACACATAATATCAAAATAAACATACATGTACATATGTATATGCATGTACTGCATATGTCTGCAACTCCTTCCTTCTCTAGCAACATTATCGCATTCATATACGATTGTTTAATTAATATATCCAATTTAATTTTAGGCCCGAGCATACTCAACACGTCACGCCATTCGCTCCAAGACATGATTATCAGGTAGCTCGCCTAACGAACATGATCCTAGAGTTGTCAAAAAATATATCATCAATTGCAAAGATCAAAACAGACATATTCCACATCAATGCCAGAACGAGCAGAATTGAACAATTAATTTCTCAGGTATTACATTAATAATCTCTACAGATACCTATTGGCACTTTTAAATAATTTCACTTGTTAATAATTATTGTATAAAATTATGTTTCATATTATCCACTGAAATACTATACACTGTTCAAATTTGAAAGCATGCATGAATGTACTATAATATCGTAATATGTTTTTTATTGAATCAGAGAAACGAGAATGCAAAAAGAGACGTGGAAAAAATTACTTCTAATTTGGAAGGAACAAAAAATCAGTTAAACGGGAAACTAATGTATCTTGAAAATAAATTATACCGGATAAACCACACGTTCTTTGCAAAATTGTCACAAATCGAAAACACATTATCTTTTAATTCTTTGTATTTAAATACCACAGAACCACTGTTCACAAGACAAAGGTTAATTCATGATACTGTAAAACCCGAAATAGCACAACTGAAAGATATGGCAGTCAATCAAGCAAGCATAATAAAGGCTCTAACTGACCGTGTAAGTACACACATAATGATATACCTAGAGTGAACCACTGCTAAAATCATACATCATTCGTTTGCTAGTTTTAACTAAAAAATGCACTGCATAAATACACTGTATAAATATAAATGCACTCTATTATTATCCATTTGAAAAAGAAATTAAATTTTATCAAATATTTGACACATGGATGGATACGTATGCTGATGTATACGAAATGTTTTGATAGACAAAATCGTGCACCTAAAAGAACTATTTCACACATTCTTTTATTTAAAAATTTCCAATAAGCGGTTCTTATAGATCTTTATATGCTGGATATGCAGTTGTAAACTGATTCTTTTTAGTGTTTGTAGATTTTCAGAAAATTGAAATTAAATACAAATTTTCGATTCTCAATTTTGAGGATGTTTTGTGGATTTACAATAACAGGTAGCCAGCTACTTTTATTATTCTGTAAACAATCCCGAAGAGAATGATACAAATTTTGATTGTATTGTAAATATTTAAATATACCCAAAACACGTTGGTCTTTGCTAATATTTTTCAATTATGATAAAAATTAATAACAGTTTTCAAACATAAATTGCAAAACATTAGCAAGAACTGAGGTCTCTAGATATTCATTTCAATTTCGACGTTATTTTAACAGATTTAAATGTTCATAATGTAATAACAATTTGTATCATTCGACTTACTTACAATTAGAGTATAAAAAAAAATACTAACGGTTATTGTAAATCGACAAAATATTCTTAAATTTGGAAATTTGTAATTTCTTTTTAAATTCGATTTTCTCAAAAACTATGGACACTAAAACGAAACAGGATACATGATACAGTGCTTACGAAATTCATATCAACTAGACCAGGGGTCGGCAACCTTTTGAGTCGGAAGAGTCAAAAATTACAATTTACAAAATTTCAAAGTTTTTAAAGGGCCTCAAAATTTTTTCTTTCCAACAATAAATAGTACTCGCATAAATAAAGTTTTTTGATAAAAAAAAAAAACTAATCTATTTATTCATAAGAAAAACATCCGACAACGGCGTCATTCAAGAGCTTCCGACGGACTAACGACAGTGTCGACGCGTGTCACGGGGGAGGGGTGCGGTGAAGAGCGAGTACAAGTGGCTGAAAGATAGAATCGGTGCCTAATCTTCGTTAATCGATTCAGAATGATTTTTAAATGTTTTTTTGTTTTTTTTTGATAAAATAAATAATATTTGCGTATAGAACTAAAGAGTCGCAGTTTTACATCCAAAGAGCCGTATGTGGCTCGCGAGCCGCAGGTTGCCGACCCCTGAACTAGACTGGTAAATGCATTCAAGCTCAACTATTCAGTAGCCTTGCAGTGTGCCATGAGATCCATTAAAGGATCCAAATCACTCAAGCGCTTGGGTCACCTACATCTATCATCAACACTTCTTGTTAGGACCACTCATTGAGGGCAAAAGATCTCGTCATCCCATTCGCTCAGTCGTGTCACCAATCAGTGTTTCTACAAATTACGGGCTGACCCTGATTGGTTTTCTATGGTAGACATCTTCGACCTTCCCTTCCAATGTTCACAAGTCTTCCTTTTTGAGCAACTCGTTCAATCTTGATACGAATCTCTCCTGGATACCAATTCACTTGACGAACCATCGTCTCAGAGATTCGCGTGATATCCATTATCATTCGATGAACATTGTCATCAAGGCACGATAATACATTTTGTATGTCTGGGACGAAGCTTTAACCCCTTCGTTGGTCTGAACGTCCATCGTAAAGGTCCCACAGCCACCATACGCTGACAATCTAATGTCTTATCACACTCACAACTCGAGCACGATATTGGATTTGTGGGGCGAAACCTTATAACTTTGTCGACATGATCGGCGATCGTGAAGGTTTTATATGGAAAATCATCCCTTGTTCGATTGTATCACCCGTCAGGCCACATACTGCAAATCACCAGGGCCCAAGTCTATGACTCCCAAAAAATCTAATCCATCACCTGGATTTCTACATATATCCATGTACATCCATAAATCTAATTCCGCGCTCCCTATGTACCTGGATCCCTAGGTTTCTTGATTACTAGAATTAATTTTTAGATTCTAGATTCCAAGATTACCTGTTAATCTCCAAATCCTTAGATCCCTAAAGTCTTATGTTCTCAAATTCTTTACCCATTCTCAAATTATCATATCCATAAAAATCTAAAAAAATCACATATTTCGCAAGAGAGACATCTAAGAACAATCCTAACTACTCTTTTCAAATAAAATTCTGTGTATAATTATGCAGATACGTATTCAAATTACAAAATTCATTTACTTTTTACGTTGAAAGTAATTCAAGGTAAAAAGCTCTAAGAAATATCTCTTCTTCGTCTTTAATTCTTGAAATAACGAATTTGCATTTTTGATTAAAATTTCCTTTTCTTGACTCTCTTCTATAAATGTACAGTAAGCAAATTTGTGTTTCCTAATTTTGTTGTATCAGACCCCCAATGTCACTTCAGAATTAACTTATTACTCCACTATCTCCATAATTTATAAGAAAAGCACATTGAATTAGAATGTATTGTAGGTCAACCGTGTTGGTACACAAATACAGGGACTTCAAATTTCATTAGATAATGTAAAGTATCTTGTCGAAGACACGGGACGTCACTTAAATAAACCAAAATGTAATTTAACGTGTAATATTACTCCTTACTCTGCAATATTACCACCAGTGAAAAGTATGATGAAAAATATTTCTGATCAAATTCAACAGTTACCAAGGTATCGCATTACTATCTTAATAAGTTATTTAAGGCGAAGTGGAGTAAGTGCAGACTGGTTTTTGTAAAGTTGATATTTAAACGTAAGTATTTTCAGTCTGCTATGTAAATACTTAACGCTATCGATATCGAACGCTTTGCACAATTACTACTATTTAATTAATATTAACTAGGGCCTTAGTTTTCCTTGTACATTTTGATTTTGATAGGAAATTGTTTAAAATGTCAACTACTCTGCACTTTCCCCGAAAATGGAGTAAGAGCGTAACTTGAAGTTAAATACTTTGAAACTTTATTTCATGTGCAATGGGGCAAGAGCAGAATTATTAACAAATCTGCAATAAAATGCTTTTTACTGCATTATGGAAGTACTCTATGCTGAAAACAAGTACTCTTAGCTGAAATATAAAAGAGGATATAGTGAAACGAAACAAGGAAACAAACATACTAAATGGAGAAATTAAACTCATATTGTAATAAAAATAGCCTGTATACGCACTTGCCCCGTTTACGAACTTACCCCACTTCACCTTAAGTTATCTATCTTAAACATAACACTTTACTTTGTTTTCATCAAAATAATTATGGAGAATAATGTTGATATGAGCAGCCCAAGTAGCTACCGATAAGTTTGCCAGCGTATGAGAGTTCGCCATGAAATTAGAAAATTTAGAAATTCAGAAATTTAATAGTTTAGAAATTTAGAAATTTAAAAATATTAAAATATAGAAATATATAGAAATATGTTTTAATTGGTAAATTAAAATATTTAGTATCATGTAAATGCAGAAATTTGGAAATTTGGAAATGCCAAAGTTATAAATTAAACATTATTATAAGTTCAAAAAGTTTGAAATTTGGTGATTTGGACAAATTAGAAGTTTAGAAATTTAAAAAACTGAGCATTCAGAAATTAAAAAAATTTTCAATTTAGAAATGTGAAGTAATTCAGAATTTCTTGAATTAGAAACAAAAGATACCAAAGGGAATTTGTAAATTGAAAAATCTATTAATGTATAAATATAAAAGATTGGTAACTTTGAAATTTAAATAACACATTCCCTGCTGCATTTGGATATGTTAATTATTTAAAAATAAGAGGTACTGAAAATTAATTCCTATTATTTAGAATTCGTGATGTGGAAGCTATAAAGAATGAAACTGTAACACGTTTGAAAACTAATGAAAATGTTGTAAAAAACGTTTTGTGGAAAGGAATTAATGATTTGGAAAACAAAATACCACCAAATTGGGACAAACCGTCAGAACTTAGGTAATATTACTTAATAAGATATTTTTATATGTCGTAGAATAATTACTATTTTTTAGTCCAAGCACAATTGCTTATGATATACATATTTCATTATTTGCAATATCCATCTAAAATAATTATCTAACTCAAACATGTATTATATTCAGCATCATATTCTCTATATCTATGTATATTTAGAAAGTTTCTCAATATCTTATTCATTTTATTTTCTTATACCCCTCTGTTTAGTTCAATCTCTTTTTTTATTTATTGATAAATCAGGACGTATTGATTTTCATAAAACTGCATAAAAAATTTGATATATGAATTTTGCATATATGAATATAAACTATCTAAGTAAGTATAAAACAAATAAATAAATGTATACATACATATACATGTTCGTTTATCTGTTTATTATAAATAGTGGCTATAAACTATTTTGTTAATATAAGATTGTTGCAAATAATTCAATAAACATCACAAACAATTTATCAACTAGTAATTAAATAATAATATTTCCTTTATAGAAACTGATAATAAATATTTGCTAATTATATTTGAAATTACAGATTATGCGATAGGAATAATGCTTCAAATATAAATCAAGATGATTTTCAACAACTGTACACTCAATTGAGATTAATAAATACAGATATCATAGAAAATAAAAGAAAAGTTGATGATGGCGTTCAGAAAATTCTTTCAGAAATAGGATTTTCCGTGAAAGGAGAAGCTGCAAATATTAATTCTAATCTTATTCGAAGATTCAATGGCATATCAAATGATATTGCGAAGGAAGAACAAACAATAGTGACACATATAACTAATAAAATGGAACAGAAACTAAATCAGGTAACAATCATTTCTGATCATCTAATCAAATATTATTCATCGATTATGTAAACATATCGATGTGTTATGCTTTCATGGATTTTTATCATTTTCTTTTTAACTGATTTATTATTAGAAAATAATTAAATACATTTTCTATTAAAAAATAATAGTGTAATAATAATAATGACAATAGTAAAATTAGAGTAATATTATGCAGGGTGGCCCACCACATTTTGTCATCTAGATTTGCGTCTTTATTATTACTCATAGCAAACAATGTTTTAGATGAAGTTAAATGGTTTTGAGGAGGTCATATGCTGGTGGTATATTTTTTTTTGTAGGTGATGTATAAAAGACATATGAAGGTCATTAATATTTTTTTAAATGGAATCATATATTTTTTATTGCATTAGCTGATACTCCTTCATATTCTTTACAAAAAAGTATTAATCTATTTATGTGAAAAAGTCATTAGTTTAGGAGATATTTTAATTCTAACTTGTTAGGAAATCGTGACTTTCTAGTCAATATTATGAATTGCCCTAACTGAACAGCAAATGTTTTTCTACATGCTTTGAGACGTCACGTGTCACCAAACGAATTATGAGTTTTTGTTTTTTTTTTTTTTCTTTTTACACAGTAACAGTGAAATTTTATCCCTGTTACGTCTGTAATACGATGAATACGACGATACGGTGAATTATGACTTCATAATGAAGTATTTTAAAGAAGAAAAGATAGACATGTTATCAGTTTGTTTTGAAGCTGGGAAAAGTGCTACACATGCAGAAAGATTATACACTACGGAACGTTAGTAAGTCATTAATTTCTCGATTCGGTAAGTGTTCTAATCCAAATGGTCGCCACATTGAACCTTTTCTGTAAATAGACATTAAAATTAAAATATCTCCTAAACTAATGACTTTTTCACATAAATAAATTAAAACTTTTTGTAAAGAATATGAAGAAGTATCAGCTGATGCAATAAAAAAAAATATGATTCCATTTAAAAAAACATTAATAACCTTCATGTCTTTTACACGTCCACTTACAAAAAAAATATACCACCAATATATGCCCCTGTGAAAACCATTTAACTTCGTCTAAAACATTGTTTGCTGTGAGTAATAATAAAGACGCAAATCTAGATGGCAAAATATGGTAGCCCATCCTGTATGTATATTTGTACCTTTATCGGAATTGCAATATAACGACGTTTGAAATTAGATTTGTGAACAAAATTTGTGAATTTGTTCGAGACGTTTGTCACACTTATGAAATACATATTCGGCTAAACAGGAAGTCAAATCTTCTTCTATGTTGTTTAGGAAACAGTTAGTAATTAATTAGAACGATAATCAGGAAAATTCATGAAAACGTTACACACCTATAGATTGACCAAAAATTATTTGTTATATTGATGTCTATTTTTTTGCAAAAGGTTCTGCAAGAAATATATGTTACACGTGAATATATGACATTTGTAAAAAATGCAAATGTACCGAAACATTAGACAACTCATTATAATACAACTTCTACCATTACTGGAAACCGGAGTAAGAAAATTTGAGGAAAATAAAAAGATCAAACATGGAGGCCAGTAACTAAATTATTTGTTGAATTAATTTCGACCTGTGAAGGACAAACTGTGTCTGATAAAAACGGGATTAGACAACGTATAATATTAATAATGTATATAATATTAATGTATTTGAAGGCAATGTAATTGCTGCAGCCAGTTTAAAAAAATAAAACAAATTTTTGACAATCAAAAGTTATTAAAAAAATTAATTTTTACTACCGTTAGAGTAATTATAATTTACATTTGGTACACGTTATTACCTCTCAAAATGTGCACGACGCACGTATTTATTAATGATCCTACAAGAAATAAAATGTGTCCACATTTTTTTATTAATTACTATTGTATGGATCTAAATCAGATAAAAAGCGGAGACAGATCATTTATTGAGAATAAAGCGATTGAGTTTCATCGTTTAATTAGAGAATAGTGGTGGTAAAATTCAAATCTATTTGTATGAAGACTTTATGTGATAAAATAGCACAATAAATATTGAGGTCTGCTTAATATGAATTAGTATTTCCACTCAATCTTTACCTTATTTTAATTCATAGAATTAGCGGGCAGATTTATACTTATTAATTATGACATACTTTATAACTGGTAGTGTGTTACCAATGCGGTAGAAATTTGTTTGTTGGCAATCACGATCAATATCAGCTCGTACCCAACACTATAGCTTAGCGTTATGCGTACCTACTCTTATTAATCAGTATTTTTCATCAATAATTAAAAAAACTAAATCCTAACAATCGTTTTCGTAAATGAGAAACCGGTTCATCCCAACTATCAGCACCTACAGCATGATTATATCAACGCCTAACATGACTATAAGATAAAAGTTACATGATTCTTTATGCTTATTAATTGTAATATGTTTCGCTGATTACGCAAAATCTCTTTTCTCAATATTTGAAATTCACTAAATAGTTAAATAATATTTGTATGTTTCACGAATAACAATAGACCTAACATATGTCATCGACCAAGCGAGTGGAAGTAATTTTGATTAACAAAATATATATATGTATACATGTATAATTTTTGCTACCGGAAGGAATATAATTTGAATTAAAAGCTTTGATTTAATATAAATTTTAATGTACAATTATAATTCTATAACTTGTGGGTCTACATACTAGGTGTTTCACGCGAATTAGAATGTGTATTTAAACAGAGTGCCCACCGTTATAAATTGAACAAGAATGGGATGTAGGGACTCTAAAGATTTTCCAAACGATTTGTTTAAAAACTATCGGAAACAATACCAAAATTTGATTATTGTTGTTTTGACGACAACTAACGTCAATGACGACAAAATATAATAATCTAGGTTAGCAAAGAATGCATTTTTGCAAAAATGGGAGGTGAACAATTTCATTTATAAAAATTTGCGTGCTTCCTTCTCGTAAAATTTTAATGATTAATTGTAAAGTTGAGCTCTTTACCAACCGAATTACTATGTACAAATATTTTACAAAAAAAAATCAACAAAATGTTGCTTCTTGGCTTTAAAACCCGAAATCGTATTTTTGCGTATTTTTAAAAACCAAATATCAGCTATCGCTGTTTTTCCTGACCACGACAACATAAGATAAGCATTGATTGCCAGAGCATATCAATTTTCTGATAGAGTCGCTAAAAATCGTATTCACTCAGAATAGAGATACCAAAGGTGACACCTTTGATCTCTCAAAAACGCTATCCCTTTAAATTGTTGTACAAACGAGCGGGAAATTCAAATCAAACAAATCTACTTTCATGTCAACCTCTAATAATTTGGAATATATTTGTAATAAATTTTCTGTATATTACTAATATTGTCTTTTGAGGTATTTTTATCGATTTTACGATGTTGAAAAGTTGAAAAAATAAAGAATATACGAAAATGATTGCTGTATAAAATATACAGTCAGTGTAAAAAGTATTCGTACAGTAATTAATTTTAACAAAAATGTTGTGAAACGTCATTTATTAACAAAATTTGAACAAATAAAAAATACATACACATTCTTACATAGAATACATAGACATCTAAGAATATGTATGTATTTTTTATTTGTTCAAATTTTGTTAATAAATGACGTTTCACAACATTTTTGTTGAAATTAATTACTGTACGAATACTTTTTACACTGACTGTACTTGTAGAATATGTATTACGAAAATGATTATGGCAAGTAATTTATAAGAAAATGAAAAACTATCTATCACAAGAAATCACAGATGAATGTGTTACAGAAATATGACAAAATATTTATTATAAATAAATAACTGGTCAAAATGCAGTTTAAACTATTCTGTCTCGACCGTCATACTTGTACACTATGCACATGTGCACCCCCCATTCCTTTGATTTGGACATTTAAATTGGTTGTGTCGTCTGCCTCTCTCTAGGAGGTGTTTCCTTGTCTAGTGTCGCCTCTTGTTGTATCCCTACTCTTTGGTTATACAGCGATAAAAATATTAAATTATTAAAGCATTAAATATTAAATATTAAATTAGTGGGAATTTTTCAGGCACTTGTAATACGTGAGGGCGACTGTTACGTTGGAGTGATGAATTTGTCTAATAAATTTGTAAGGGATCGTCTACACTAGTACTGCTACATCCGTACTAGTATTAGTTTTACTAATACTAAACCTGTACCAGGTCTGCCGTTAGAAAAAGAAGACAAGAAAGGAATGAAATGATTTTTTTTTCCAAAATCCCCATGTTTCTTCATCTCCAAATATCTGGATCCCAAATAGTTAAATTCACGAACTTAGGTTCTCAAATTCCTAAATTCTGAAATTCCTACATCACGAAGTATCTAGAATCTCAAATAGCTAAATTCTCATATCCCCAGGTTCCCAAGTTCCTATATTCTCAAATCCCTACATCCCCAAATCTATGGACCCCCAAACAGTTAAAGTCCCAAATTCCTAGATTTCCAAAATCCTAAATCCTCCTGTAAGGAGTCGTTACATTTTGTCGAATGCTTTTAACTTATTATTATTCACATCTAACACCAGAATATTTAATCTTGGTAATAGTCGTGGTAATTGTGGAATAATTAGGATTCGAATCTTAACAATGTTAAAAAGTCGTCGTACAGTTAATCATAATCTCCAGCAGTAATGCTATCGGCATTATCTAAAAATACAACCTTTAGAAAATGATAACACATGTATCAACCAGTCAGCTTTGAAGTCACGTGACTGCCGTTCGTTAATGCTTTTATTCGCTCGTGTTTTCAGTTCCCATCGTTCCAGTGGCGCTGTTATTTCATTCTAATATGAATCGATAATGTCGCATGTGATATAAACATGTTAAAGGAACTACATACTCTACGAAACATTTGGATTTAATAATAGATATACTGAATATTTTATCTTTTACATAAGTAAAACAATCTTATAGTAAACACCTTGCTCATATTTTTTAAAAGTTAAGAATGATTTGAATATTTTCTGCTCATAAATAATGGTTAGTATATTATTATTTATTTTTCATTCTCTTCTTTTGTTGTATTTTTCAAACATAATATGTATTTAAAGCATTTGTACAAAATTATCAGTGACTTGAAAATTTACTAGTTAATGAAGTTCTAGAGTCTCAGAAAGTGGAAACAGAAAATTCATTAGATTTGTAAAGGTTGTCCGTCACTGAATTCTAAATTCTGTAATTATCGACTGAGAAAAATTTTACGGATGATGCATCAGGGTAGAAAACTGAATCGCCGAGTAAATGTTGCGCGTATTGATATTTCAGTTCACTCGTTTCACAATAGAGGAATAATATGATGTAATTTCTCGCTAGTAATCGTGTTCGTAAAGTTTAAAATATAAGCAAGATGGGAAGAACCTTTACCAGGAGTTTAGCGAGTGAACACTATGTGCCTAGAAGGCAGCAAAGTTGTTTCGTGGTAACCTAACCGTTGTTTGTAAAATTTGACTTCCTCTCTGTTTCGTTACAGTTTCTTCGAGGAAACGTTGGTTTGTTCGCCCTTCTTCCAACATCAAAAAAAATTCTTGGAAGGGTATTCTCGCTAAACTCTTATTTTTTAGAAACTTTTATATAGTAAATATTCTTTTATAAACATATTTTTATCGAGCTACACCAATTATTAAAATTCTTTCAGTGTCAATAAAAATATTTATTTTTAGTAAAGAAGATGATTAATATTCTGTAGTTAGTTTTGTTGTATTTGTTGCAACTTTCTATTTAAGGTACAAGGAAGTGGAGTTACATATGGTCACATAATCCGTACAAACATTTACCAGCGTATTTCTAAAGTATAGAGATGATATTGCAACGAGAGGTGTAAGGGAAAGGGAACACTGTAACAGCTTGTCTAAATTCCATCTAAATTCAAAACAGGAGTGAACTTGCTACCAACAGCTGCATATAAAGCACTTACCAATGACAGCTATTTAGGTCAGCTAGTCCGCATTACACTAAAGTGCAATATCACCGCATCATATCAATCCATTCAAATTAAATTGAAGTTGTGTGATTATGAAAAGAACGAATATAACTTATAATGATTTTGGTCGAATCATCATCATATTATAACACAGAAACATGTCCGTGAGTTACGCTGAGACGTTGTACGCATGCTCAAAAATAAGGCAGAAAAATATTAAATGTGTACTCTTACAATGATAGTACAGTGAAACCCTTATTAAGGGACACTTTTTAAGGGATACATAAAATCTAATTACGTCATCATTGTGCGTGCTTCGACTACTTTTTCTTTGATTACTTTCTTTGTAAAAATTTATTGCGTATGTCTATCTTTTACGGTTTAAGACTATGCAGGGGGTCAAGGACAATTTATGTTACATTGTCGAGAGTCAGATAAAAAAATAATATTAAAATTTGTTGGCCTTTAGTTAATACAAACCAACACAATGTAGTTTACAATGAAGTTTTTAATTAAAAGTTTCATTTGGTTTAATATCATGGAATTGGAGCTTGGGGTGGATGGAGAGCAAAGTCAAATTTATATTTTAACTGATTAATTTCCCGTGCATAGCACGGGGCGTTCCACTAGTATTACTTATAATGATGTTGATGGTTGTTAACCCATAGTTTTTTGCGTTTTGTGTTCCTACAGTAGGACCAAAACATGCATATTGCTATAGGATATAGTCATCGTAAGTTTCCTCAAAAAACTCGCATTTTCTTTTTAATTAAACACGAAAAGCGGAACGCGACGCAACTGCTCTTTATTTAATCTGCAACTAGATGTTTACCACAAAAATAAAATATAACGCTAACTCGAAATCGTCAGAACATCGACGGCCTTTTTAAAGGTAGTGTCATAACAACTGTTGAACTTTCATTTTAAGTAATGAGTAAGAATTAATCTATATACTGAGAGTCACTGGGTCTACAATAAAGAAAAGCCGAGTCAATGAACCCCAAGCCATGCTGATGTCTAAGATCTAATTAATGGAAATAGGGTATGGTTTCTGATTTAACATGAGACGTTATTATATTTTAAAATCACACAAAAGCACAATAATTTTTAAAAGACTAAATGAATTTATTATTTAAGAAAAATTATTTGGAAGTACCTCTTTAAATAGCCCACTATATTTTATACATGTGAAAAATTATAATATTTAGAAAAACAATAGAAAAACAATAACGAAGAAATATATGGATTTTATTTTAATAACATACGAAGATCTGTATCAAAATCGGGTAGTATCTTATAAGTAATCGATAAATGCACGAACTTGATTACCGACTTCTCAATACATTTATTTTTTGCTAATTTCATTGATATGAAAATTCAACACTGATTGAGCGAATACGTTGCAGACTGTTATTTTTCCTCAAGAAATTGGCGCCAGTTTTACTATGCGTTTTGGAAAAATCTCTTCACTTCTTAGTTCGATTCTTGAATCGTGCAGATGTCTTTCCGAGTCGTTTCAATAAATTCATTTATTTTTGAAGATGTTTAATTTCAGTTTTATTTAAATAAATAACGATCTCATATTCCGACAGCAATAAAATATAGTAAATATTCGGTATCTGCAAATCTCTCGGGTCTGAACTGTTGCATATATTGTACAGGTACTATATTGATTGATGTTTTGGCGAACGTGGAAAAGGACAGCAAGTGAAGGATACCAAACGTAAAAAAACCAATAACATATCGGTTGAACAATGTAAGAATGAAATTTGTTTATTTTTTATTTTTCTTAAATAAACCTGTCACCAACACACTTGTGATATTTTCCTGATAAAAATAAGACCAAACACGATATAATTTGGACTATATTTACTAGTTTAATTGATTAGAAAAGTTTCTGACGCCAAGGACGTTGGTAGCGAGTGAAAAAGAAAGGAACGCTACGATCGACTGACGCGATCGAGCGTTCCTTTCTTTTTCACTCGCTACCAACGTCCTTGGCGTCAGAAACTTTTCTAATCAATTAAACTAGTAAATATAGTCCAAATTATATCGTGTTTGGTCTTATTTTTATCAGGAAAATGTTAAAAATATATTGGTGAAAGTTTTATGTAAAAAAAGTCAATAATAGGAAAGTTTTATGTAAAAAAAGTCAATAATAGGAAAGTTTTACATTTTCATTGGTATTGTCTCATGGATATGCGCAACTAGGTTCACGTTACACTTCTGGACGCTCAAAAGCGCCCCCCCCCCCCCCCCCCCCCCCAATGGTAGTGATAAATATTTTGCACATGTGGGTGATTTTTGCAGACATCAAATATTCACTGTATATATATGTTACCGTGAAAGACCGAAATCTGGTGAATGTCGACATTCACCGGTGAATTTTTAAAACGTCAAAACATTTTAATCATCTGTAATCCAAAGGTATGTTGCACTTAGTTTTAGCAGAAACCACTTCAGAAAGTATTTTAGAGTACTTTTCTTGAGAAAAATAAAAACAATTGTTTTCTCGTTTACCCGCAATTAATGCATTTAACATTTCAAGAAAAAGATCACGATTTACTGCAGTATCCATTCAGTATAAATTACGGTATTGGAAAAAAAAATTAAGAAAACGTTGCTCGCATTATCAAAGCTTGCATAAGACTCCCAGCAAAACACAGGATTTGGCGGGAGAGAGCCAGTCGCTTCTTCGTCGGCTCCTCCCTTTTGGACCTCCACCAGAGCATATCTGTGATTGTTGACATACACCGGTGAAGGTCCGAATGTACAAGAATGTAATAAAATATTCGGTCTTTCACCGACGTATTTAGTATATGTCGACATTCACCAATTTCGGTCTTTCACCGTAACATATATAAACTGTGAATTCGTCCTTGCGTCTAGCGCAGTCCAGCGCAGAAATTGAGAATTATTAACCGGTACACCTGGTATAACGACCCCGACACTGCAATACTGTAGAAGTTAGAAAAGCAGAAGAATGAATGCCAGAAAGAGAGGAAGCGATTAGATAAGAAAGCATCGTGATGGTTAAGTGACAACATGCGAAACAGAACGTATGCAATCAGAAGCATAGTTTAAACAAACTACGGTTTAATTAACTGTTGACGACCGGGTGTTTAATATCCATCTTAACTCGAGTACCATTACTGCACTAAAACTGCTTTATTCTGGTTATATTTTAACAGTTTTAAATAAAATAAAATATATCCCGCCTCCACAATGTGCCTAATACTTATCTCCGTGATCGCTCGTCAACGTTCGGGCTATTAAACGCTGAAATTTCGGTGATTAGTCGTCAACGTACTACGATACGTTGTGCTTATCCACGGACTTCTGGATATCCCTACAATAATATATTTGTGATAAGTTATTAGTAATAGTTTTGTTTTTATAATTTGAATATGTCGACTAACACTCGTTTAATCAAGGAACAAGTCTTGACATTTTAGCTGAAACGCAGGAAGCAATCAACACGCTTGTGGAAAAGCATTGTACCGACGACGAAACGTCTCAAAAAATTAAGGAAAACGCTAAACGAATGAATACTTCTGTAGACGAATCTTTACACAAAACAAAACGATGCAAGAAATTGAAAATAGATGAATATGTGTCTCGAGAATTACTAAAATGGTACAAAGAGCGACGAATGAAAGGTGATCAGGTTACGGGCATCTTAATGCTTGAAAAAGCCTTAGAAATCAAAGCATGTAAGACACCAACGGACGATAGTGATTTGGAACTGAGCTTCAGGTGGATAGCAAAATTTGTAAAGAAGAATATCAAATATCTCAGTAACATTGACGCTGACATATTGTTGTGTAAACAGCGCGGATTCGGGCATCCGACACTGTTTTGACCCAGTCACGATTTAACGAGCTCTGGGCCTGGTTTTAAGTGATAATTCGTGATCCTTTTCGTGTTTTAGCTACGTGTTGTTCGTTGTATTACTGAGTTCTTTTCGTGATTTCGATATGTGATGTTTGAGATATTATCGTCTTCTTTTCTTGAATCAGCTATGTGTTGTATGAGATATATTCGTGTTCTTTTCTTGAGTTAGCTATGTGTTGTATGAGATATATTCGTGTTCTTTTCGTGTTTTAGATACGTGTTGTTGAAGATATATTCGTGTTCTGTCGTCTTTCGCCAAAGTGGCTGTCGATGTTACCTCGGAATCGGTAATTAGGAAGGGGATGTGTACGTTCATTGGTAGCTGATTTTTGAGAGGTGACCGCCCTCGTAAGAAATGGTCACCTCCCTCGCACAAGAAATGGTCACCCCTGGAAGTAGCCGCGACCAAGGGGTGACGCACGAGGGATTCCGCGATTTGGGAAAAACCCGTAGCAGGTAATAAGGTGAAAAAGCACTCTGACCCTGACAACGATGATTAAAAATAACGGAATAGGACATTAAACATGCTGGTCCCAAGCAGTAAACTTGGGTACCGACGCGAAGGTATTTTTTGCTAACGAAAAATGGTCAATGGCTTCATAAACTTATTGCCTGTACGGTCAGTTCGAGATCCTCGGTCTATTGCCTTGTAAAAATATAAAAGATAGCTGCATCGCACTCTAAGGCGATGCAACACATATTATATAATAACTTGAAGCCCCTTATAGAGTCGGAGAATGTACATATAGAAAATATTTATAATATGTCTGAAACTCAACTATTATGGCAGGCACTTCCAATAAATACCTCAACAGAAAAGCAAACAAAAAATATTCGAGATTACGAACTACGAAAAAATAGAATTACCATAGCATTATGTACAAATATATCAGGCAAAAACAAAGTTACGCCATTTATTATACATAATGATGAAACACAAGATACAGTATCCTTACCGTGTAGATTTCACAAGGACGCAAAGATGGACCAAAAATTATTTATAGACTGGTTTGAAAACTATTTCAAACCGTCTGCAGAAAAACATCAAAGAGGAAAAGATTATATATCCAGTCAAGTAATTTTGTTTATTGCTGATCGTAAGACGTGTACAATTTCGTCAGAATATCTAAACGATAAGGATTATGAAATTAGGTATATACCAAAACGTACCGCGTCCTTAATACAACCTATGGACTGCGGAATTATGAAAAGTATAAAAAGATTTTATCGATATCATTTATTGTGCCGTGTACAACGAGAAAAAGTAAACAATTTTTATGAAAGTTATTCTTTAAATGATTGTGTTGATATATTAAGAAAATCGTGGAAGTCCGTTGCTCTAAACGATATAAAACATGCATGGCTCAAGATTTTGCCATGCCTTGCTGCTTTTTATATTATCACGCCTCCTAGTGGTAAAATTTTTAAGATGCTGAGAAATGTGATTCATGAAATCACTGAAGATAAAATGGACCGTAACTATATCATGAAATATATTTTCAAATCTGAAGAAGCGGAGAGTAAAAATGAAGAGCAATCAGATGATAGTATAATAGATTCCGAATAATATGTGAGTTTCTTCTGAAAATTACTTGAAATATTTTTCCTAGAAAATACGATGAAACTGTATATGTAGAAATTCCATATCGAAATATGTTGAAAATAGCAAATTTGTTTTCGGTAATTTGCCAATAAGTCGGTAATCAAGTATGTATATTTATCTACTATCTATATGATACCGCTCGTTTCATTTAGATCCTCAAATGTTAAAATAAAATAATATCTATATAATTTTTCTTCGCTGTTCTCTCTGCAATTACGATATCGTACACGTATATTGAAAGATCTTTTCATTTAAAGTTCCTTCCTAGTCATTGCTTTCGTTTTAAAATAAATTCGTACAGTGTTCAAATTGTATTAATTGTGTTGTCTTATATTTTATAGTTTTCAATATTATATTATAAATCTATACCCCCATTTCCATCAAAATATTTAATCAAAACGAATCGTTATGAGCACAAAAAATTAAGATTTCGTTGGTAGGAACGTATTTTTGCTTTTCTCACTTGACTCAGCAAACAAACGAAAATTAACAATATTCTGAGAATGTAAATTAGACAAATTTTTCAACCACGTTAAATGTGAAGCCTATATGTATACTTAATTTTATGAAGAATATTAAATACATTTCAACCTTTTCGGAGGCGACGCAAAATTAAACGTTTACTGAAGTATTTTTAATTATGCGCCACCTCCGAAAAGGTTGAAATGTATTTAATATACTACCTAACGAGTAAATAGGTTTCATTCATATCTGTTACGTAATTGTATGATTGAATGAAATACAAATTACTTCATTAGGAAATAGAAATTATTTTATACTTTTTAGTGCATTTCGAAGTCGGCGTATTTTTTTTCTTAAAATTATTTTTTTTCCTATCAGTATATCTTTCGAGTATCTATCACGATTATTTCCTATGCGCTCCTGACGTCCATTTTATGGGAAATAATGGAGCAATATCTGTTCTTTTCTACGGATTATGAAAATCAACATCAACAACTTATTTTAGGCTATGAACAGCTATTTGATTTCATAACCGCCACTATGAAATTCTTATAGACTATAGGGAGCTGAATACGAATCTGAAATCCATTTTTTGTAGGACGTACAGTTCTTGAGAAAATTAATGTTAAGAAAAATTGCAAACTTTCAACTTAGAAATTTTTTGTGCTTTTGGCACAGCAGCTATTCACTAGCTTTTTACGCGAAAAAAATCTTTCCTAAATAAAAGGATATAAATTGTTATTACATTGTAGACATTTAAATATGTTTAAATAATGATCAAAGTAGGAGAGGTACAAGAAACGCACCAATTTTTGCTGATATTTTTCAATTTGTTTAAAAACCTGTTTAAGCAAGAATCTAATCATTTTACGCGATAGAGCAAACATTTTTGCTGCAGAAAGTATTAACCATTTGCACTATTTTAACGAAGCTGACTCGTGACGCACTCGTACTTCGGCCGTGATCAATTTTACTCGAATTTTTAATACGCTTCAATTTGGAGTTCAAGTCCAATTATAATTTGCATAGTCAACGATTGCATAATAACATATTGATATAACATTTCAAATTTTTTGGTCTGTTTAAATATTGTAGTATAATTAGTCAGTTCTAACTGACGCACCTGACAAATAAGTCATAGTGCAAGGAGTTAATGAGAGTATCCCGTGACTGCCATCTTGCTTGTTTACATCAGCGTCTGTCTCACTCATGCACCTTCGATGGTCGCCGCGGAACACTCTCCTTAAGGGAAGTTATAAAATCATTTTTGTTTATATTTTACAAGGGAAATAGGTCGACAAAATACGCGTCGCTGCCAGTAATAGTCAATGTTAGTACGGCGTGCCGTTCAGGTATTCAATTACGCCGGGGCAAAATACAGGAAAACCTTCTAAGCGCCCTCTTTTTTAAAAGAGAAATAAATTCATACATACCCAGCTGCACCAAGATAGTAGGTAGGATGATCACCGCGTCGCACCAACATTGACTACGTTTCCATCGAGGGTTCAAATTGGGTCAGAGTCGGGTTAGAGTCGGATTGGGGTGAGCGCTTTTACGGTGGAAACACCAAAGGTTTAGTTGAACTCTACCCTATAAAATTTTAGGGTAGCGTTCAATTGAGATTCGGTGGAATCGACAAGAGTCGAGTTCGTGTTACCAACATAACAAATCCAAATTGCATTGTGCATCACGTGTTGTATTAATTAGTGTAGAAGAGGTTATTATTACTTTTTGTCGGTGATCTTGTAATCTGAGAAATAATTTTTATATGTTATTTTGATATTGTAAAATTTATATTGCTCAGCTTTACATGTCAGAATATGGTAGTTGACTTTGTGCAATTGGTAATGTTCAACCCTGCCGCAACTCCAACCTGCGACTCAAACCCGACTCTAACCCGACTCTGACCCGATTTGAATCCTCGATGGAAACTTAGTCATTGAGTACTTACAAGTTTTGCCGAACCATTTTCCTTATAAAATGTAAACAAAAGTAATATTGCAACTTTACTTTATGTTTTCTGCAGCAGAAATGTGTGCTCTATAACGTATGATAGTTAAATTTTCGTCTAGACCTGTAGTTTTTTAAATAAATTAGAAAATATCAACAAAAATTGGTGCGCTTTTAGTGTCTTTCTCACTTTGATCATAATTTAAACATATTTAAATGTTTATAATGTAATAACAATTTATATCACTTTATTAAGGAAAGATTTTTCTCGTGTAAAAAGCCACTGAATAATTGCTATGTTAAAAGCACAAAAATTTTCAAAGTAGAAGGTTTGCAATTTTTATTGACACTAATTTTCTTAAAAACGTCTTAAAAAAAATCTATAAGAATTTCATAGTAACGGCTACAAAGTTAAGAAAAAGTCAAAATTTGTTGTACAGTATAATCAAAAGTATCACTTCCCAATTTATCCTTCAGAAGAGACCAATTTATGATCTGACATTGATTACTGTGGGCAAAACAGAAATTAAAATACAAAATATGTTATGCAAAAAAAGTAATTAATGTTATCAACAATATAAAAATATTTATTTGAAAATATCTTTCATTTTACATGCCTGTCATAAACTATTAAACAAGATCCTATTGAGGAAGTGCTTCCTTATTCTTCACAATTTTTCTGTTATGTATGAGTAAAATGACTTCAATCTTCGAAACATGTAAAATCAAATTGTGTTTTTAACCGACTTCGAAAAAGGTGGAGGTTACTCAATTCGATCAGTATATTTTTTTTTCTCTATGTGTGCCCGCCGATTACGCCTAGCTGGATGGACCGATCGGTTTCATTCATATCTGTGACGTAATTGTATGATTGAATGAAATAGAAATTACTTCATTTGGAAATAGAAATTATTTTATACTTTTTAGTGCATTTCGAAGTCGGCGTATTTTTTTTCTTAAAATTATTTTAAGCATTTTATAGTAAAAAGTACTGAAATTTATATATAACTGGGTCTTATTTTATACAGTATCTTTGACCAGTTCCATTAACTGTATGTGTAATGCTGCAGTTATGCATGTAATTGCTTATACGACTGATGCAAAATTAATTTTATCCCAGATCTATGAAATTATTCAGTGGTTTTTTGGTTAAAAATTAGTTCTTTACTCAAATGTATCAATATTTGAATAAAATCTATACATTTATGCTAATAATAATTATTTGTGAACTTGTCATAGTACCAACATAGTCTACTGTTTTATTTTATAGTTTCAATCATCTTTGTTATATTATAAAGTTACACAAATTCCTCAAAATATAAAAGAAAAAGAAAAAGTGTAAAAATTATGTATAAGAAAATATTTGTGTCGAAGCCTTTAAAACAAGCACTTCTGTTGGGGCTTGATGTGAAAAATAAACTGGTCTTGTGTGAGTGCACAAAAATAAATATACAGGTATATTTTATACAATAGCGGAATCGCAGGTAAATCGCAGCAACATGGTCTTAACTCGTCTCTGTTTCTTTTATAACTAACCGCCGATTTCACGGTGACATAAACATGCGGTGTTCGCGGCGGTACATATGTGTACATACGTGTGTTCGTACAAACGCCTTATTTTGTCGGTATGCCTAACACTCCCCCTCAAAATAAGAACGTATGTCAATCGCTTGTGTTTACATTTCTCAAGTACGATGAATGAATCTACTACGATTCGCTTGTTCCTTACTCTAGTGTTTATAGCTATACATAAAGGACGAAATACATTTCAGGTGACGCGGTCCGCTTAAGCCTTTCGTTAGTACATCTGCAATTAAATCGTTTGACGCTTTGTGAATAACTTTTATTTGACCATCTTTTATCTTTTCTCGTACAAAGTGATGCCTAATATCGATATGTTTTGATCGACCATGAAAGATAGAATTTTTGGCTAGTTCGATGGCACTTCGATTGTCGTTGAATAACGGTACGTATTTTTGTTTGAGAATTCCGATGGCCTTCAGAAAGCTTTGCAGATGAACGGCCTCCTTTGTCGCTTCTGTCAACGCCATGTACTCGGCTTCCATGGTGGAAAGCGCAACTGTACGTTGTTTCCGCGACTCAAAACTTACAGGACCGCTGCTTAACATAAAAATAAATCCGGTATATGACCTCCGGTCTTGTACGTTCGCCCCCCAGTTGGCGTCCGCGTAGCCCCTTAAAATACCGTCGCTCTTTAGGAATTTTATTCCTAAGTCGATCGTACCCTTAAGATAGCGAAGTACGCGTTTTGCTGCGATGCAGTGCTGACGCTCATAGCACGAGCTGTATTGGCTAAGACTACTCGCAGCATGAGCTATGTCGGGGCGTGTGGCGGTAGCTAAATACATAAGGGATCTGACGAGCTCCCTATATGGAAAGTTTTCCACATCGACGCCAGGCTTTTCAGGTTTGATCAGTTTCTGAGAGGAATCAATCGGCGAATTTACGGGGTTTGAATCTACCATGCCGAATTTTTCTAAAATTCTTTTTGTATATCCGCTTTGCTGCATCTTTATTCCCGTGTTGTCGTGTTCAAATTCGATACCTAAGCAATGTTTGATCCGTCCCAGATCTGTTATTTTAAATTTCTGCATAAGATCTCTCTTAATGTATTTTAATAACGCATCGTCTTTCGCGGCGATTACAATGTCATCTACGTATACGGCAAGGATGAAAAATTGCTTCCCCTTTCGCAATACATATACGCACGGATCGGCATAGAGAGGGGTAAAATTCATACTTCGCAGTTCCTCGTCCAGGCGTTTATTCCATTGTCTACCGGCTTGTTTCAGTCCGTAGAGGACCTTTTTTATTTTACAAACTTTATTACCGTTCGATAATTCGTTCAGCATTCTCTGAGCCCTTTCGCTGCATTCCGCGGGTCCGTACGATATTATATCGCGTAATACGTCAGGAAGGATGTCCGGTACTGTCATAAAAATGTCTTTATCGACCTTTCCGTTTAGGTACGCTGTTGATACGTCTAATTGATGGACCTTCATGCCGTATTCGACAGCCAGAGCCATAATCAGCCGTATCGAGCTCAGTCTGGTAACGGGTGCGTGTGTTTCCTCGTAATCTAAGCCCGGGCGTTGCACAGTGGCGAAAAACGGCGAAAACGTGGACAAAAGTCAAAAAATGAAAATCGCAATTCTTGAAATCCATTTAGTGGAACTAGACTATAAGGAATCTGTGCATACTGTTTTCACAGTTTTAATGATTTGTAAAATCAATTTTCTCCGGGTAAAGTTTAACTTAATGTTGTTCATCATTTTTTAAATATTATGTTTATTCACTATTATCGACTTTTTATATAATAATTTAGTATTATAATAATGCAAATTGCACAACAAAATGTTTATTTTTAACACTAATATGGAAAGAAATATAAACCATAAACATACTTAATGTTTGTGGAAGGAAAAAGTTGTGATCTTCACCTCGGTTCACCTACCAAATAGGCTTAAATGAAAGTTGGAAGTTTCCCGAACAAGGATCTGTAATGATATCTTGCGGTAATTTGCGGTCTTCTGAGTTATTTACATTTTTGTGCATACGCGCACCCTATTAGCGCGTGCGGCAACAGCAATTCCGAACGCCCCACGCAAAACCGCGCGCTACTACACGTGCCTTCCTGCGCATTATTTTTCCGTCAGCACTTACTTTGTCGCGGAGGACCATACGACATCCAATAATATCGCGATTAGAAGGACGTTCGACCATCTCCCAAACCTCGTTTTTGAGCATTACCGCTATTTCGTCCCGAATCGCGACGTGCCACTCCGTTTTATCCGGGCCGGAAAGCGCGGTTCGCAAGGGAACTTCGGCTATGCCCGCAGATTCTGTCGGGTTTGAAGACTCGGTGACGTCGAATACGTCGTCTTCTCCTTCCTCGAATTGAAATTCGTTTTCGGTGTCACCTTAAATTTCGATGGTACTCCGTATTTTTCTCGGCCTACCGCGATTTGCGATCCGAAGTATTCGCGGTCTGCCTACCCTATACCTAATCTCGTTTGCGCTTGTCGGATTAGTATTTGGTTCTCGTTGAGGATCTACGGGTACTTCGAGAATGCTATCGTCACGATCCGTTTTCCGGCAACTATTTCCCGACCATTCCCCCCTTTCCGCGATTTTCGAGGGAATTATTTCGTTTTGCACATCTATCTCTATATTTTCCATTATTATAACACTATTATCATGACCGAATCATAACATAAAACCACCAAAAGTGCTTTCTAGCTAATGGAAACCACATTGAACACGAAATGTAAACATATCAGTAAGAAATACCGGTAAGTATAGTAATACGAAATATTTGAAATATTTCGTTTGCTTTTGACTCGGAATGGATTTCAAGGTCATGATATAATACATCGTTGAATTCGTTTCGATGCGCTCTTTCATATGATATAAAAAAATATATACCATTCCATTAAAAAAACTGAACGTTACCTTCATATCTTAAAAAATAGTATAAACACGAAAAAAATACATACTTCATTATGTTGTCTATAAAAAACACTATCACTTTTTCTTCTTTCATTTTTTTCTAGTACCAGTCATTTACGAGAAAAACGCTGGCTAGTAAATCGCTGAACACACTGTATAAACATTTTCAGATTCTCATTAATTTTAATCATCTGCTTCCATAAATGTAGATTTTTATTATATTATTTGATCAATTTTACTATTTCGAATCAATATATTTAATTATAATTTTGCACTGTGGAAATTGCAATTATTTTAACAACTTTTTTAATCCTTTCACTACTGGAACATTTATTTTAACAGTATACTTTAGTAATAATATTTTAAAATACGCGCCAAACGCGTATCAAAGTATGGAAATATGCAATATGCATGAGAGTGTATGTAGCTGAACATATATACGAATCAAAAAGCGCGATAAACAGAATGTTTAAAATGAACGTTGGGATTAGTGAGGAAGTATGTGAAAAGTGAAGAAGTCGTGATTGAGTGGAAAAGAGTGTACGGAACGATAAAAAAGCTGCAAAGATGAGCGGTAGTGTCTGAAGTGCAACGAGTATGAATAGAGGTATAGTGTTAACCAACCACGTTTCTTCAACACTTCATCATGTCTCCCGATATTCCTACAATATTAGTTCAATAATAGCATACTTTATTGACAGTATTAATTATATATTAGTACGTTTTAGTGATATCAGTGATTAGTTATTAGTATTAGTTTTATTTTGTTATATTTGAATATGCCGCCTAAGAAAAAGTATACTGTTTTAAACATGCATGAGCGCTTGGAGGTTTTAAAAGATTTGCAAGAAAACTCATTGTCAATATTAGAAATAGGAAGAAAGTACGGTGTTGATGCTAAAACAATTCAAAGAATTAAGAAGAACGCTGCAGTAATTAGTACTTTTGTAGAAAAAAGTATGTTCGAAAAGGAACGCCGCAAACTAGTGGGTCCAGTGTATGATGAGCTGGGTCAACATTTGTTAACATGGTTTACAGAACGAAGAACATTAGGTGACCGTTTAACAGACGCCTTAATATTAGAAAAAGCTACCGAATTGAAAAATACTTTACCGTCTTGTTCGAATTTTAAGTTGAGCCGCGGTTGGCTAGCCAAATTTAAAAGACGTCATGGCATACGAATTGTAAATATTAGGAAGGAACAAGCTAAAGTTATTAAAGAGGAGGTAGACACATTTAATAATAACTTGAAGAAACTTATTGCGGAGAAAAATATAAGTATAGAAAATATTTATAATATGGCTGAAACTCGACTCGTATGGAAGGCACTTCCAACAAGTAACTCAGCAGGAGAGCAAGATAAAATTATTAGGGACTATAAACTACAAAATGATAAAATTACTATTGCGTTATGTACAAATGCATTAGGCATAAATAAAATTATGCCATTAGTTATATATAAATATAAAAATCCATCGTCTCTGAAGCACGAAGTTTCCTTACCTATAATATTTAAATCTCAAGTAAATGCAATGATGGACCAAGAATTATTTATAGATTGGTTTGAAAACCATTTTAAACCATCTGTACGAGAATATCAGGATAGAAGACAATTATCTGGGAAAGTAATATTATTGGTTGATGATCGTGAGGTATATAAGCTTTTACCGCAAACTGAAGAAGACGAGTGTTTTGAAATTATGTATTTACCAGCAGATATATCTGCAATACAACCTATGACTCAGGGAATTACTCAAAAAACAAAAAGAATGTTTCGATATAAATTATTGCAACGTGTGCTAACATATGATGGAATAAATGAATTTTATCGAGATTATTCGTTAAAGAATTGTATTGACATTTTAACGTATTCATGGCAGGAAATTACACAAAACGATATAAGATATGCATGGAGTAATATTATTGGACAAACTAATACTTCTAATCATATACTGACTATGCAGCCCCAACCAGATTGGCAAGATATGCTGCGCAATATTACTGGAGAAGAATGTACTGAACAGCATGTCATAGAATTTTTATTAAACTGTGAAGAAGCAGAGGATGTAAATGAAGAGGAAGCAGTTACTACAACGGCTTTAGAAGAAGAACCTCTGCTTAAGATTGAAGAACCATCTGAAATAGTTCACTCAGGAAATAGCAATGAAACTGCGAAAAATGAGTTGGAAAACTTATTTGATGCACTATCATTTTACAGCGACCAAGCACCAGCATACATTCAATACATGGTGCAAGGTTTAAAGACATATTTCTTGAGTGAAGAATATTAAATTGAAAGGTGAATAGAGACTCATACAAGGATAAAATTATACAAAGAACCTGAACATGAATTAGTTACAAAGTAATTGTTGTATATTATTTGTTTTTAGTGAATGGACAACTCAGGAAGGAAAAAGTGAATAAAGAATTTCTATTAGTACATGATCTAAAAATATTTCTTAGGCAAAGAATATTGAATAAAAAGTAAGTATGCACATACTCATTCACAGGTAAAAGCTTATAACTTATCTTAACTTAAATATAAATTATTCATAATATAATTTATACATATATTATTCTTTTAGTGAATGAACAATTTAGGTGGGATAAAAGTAATCATTGAAGATTTTGTATTCTTTTAAACATCATATAAAATTTCAAGTAGATTGGTATCTGCGTAAAATTATCTGCGTAAAATTATCTGCGTAAAAGTTCTATTTTGTTATTTACTCCAAAATGCAACAAATTGTTTTGAAGCAAATCTAAGTCAAAGCAACTATTTAAAGAATAATTTATCCCTCAAGGACACACAGTACTCAAACTATAGTGATACCGTATGTAACAATTTAGATTTCTCATCTTATTTAATGAAAAATATCTGAATTGTGAATCGATTTATTATTACAAATATTCAAAAAATTTCATTTGATAATATTTTTACGAGAAATTTACAAATTCTTTTTTTTTTTAGAGATATTACTGAAATTGAAATGTAAAATTTTTGCATTGAAATATTCACCCACATCAAAGCTTTATGAACACAAAAAATTAATATTTCGTAAACGTTAAGAACGCTTCAGGAACGGATAAACAGAAATTAATAAATTTCTAAAGAATGTAAATCAGGCAAGTTTTTCAGTCATGTTGAATGTGAAGTCCATTATGTATGATTTTCTTGTACAATTAATTTTATAACGAATATTGTAATGCTTTACAAATTTTTAATAAATATACATTAAAAATAATATACTATTATTGTTTTAACCCTTTATGCTTGTGGAATGATTCTAAGTCTCCATTTGATTTAGTACAATAATTTGAAATAAGCGCTTTTTAATAAGTTGTATAATATTATATATATGGTGTATAAATATACTGAAACAGATAATAGTAGAAATTATTAGTAAAGCAATAATAATCTTAAAAGAATTCATTTAACTCTTTAACAAGTAAGTTTTAAAGTTACTGGTTGCAAATAGTAAAAATACCTTCGAGTACAAAAAGTTAAATGTGGCTAACTCGTTTTTCTTTTGTAATTAAAGTAATAATGAAATAAAATGTAATAAACGAGTAATTCTTACCCAAAATATATTGTGTTTATTATTTTAATCGGAAAAGTCGTGAATACGATAGATTAATTTTTTTCAAGTTAAAAAAAGATTATAATGTTCCATTTCGATGAAAGCAGCAGAAGCGCAATAATAAAGATTGCACGAGCATAGCTACATCAGTAGGAACAATGTGATTATAGAATATAAGGTCACAACCTATCTCCTATTTTTATGAACACAGCGAAGACTGAAAACCAGTAAACAGAATGTTTTGTACTTTTCCAGTAAAAATTTCTAATTTTGTACACAAATCAAAACGTAAATTTTATGGAACGATAAATTCAGGGTGTCTCAAAATATCATGTAACATGTAAACTTGATTCTTACGAAGTGAAATCAGAAGTTAACTGAGTATTGATAACAATCAATCTTATCCATGCATGCTAACGATTTATCTTATTTTGTATTTAAGGATTAATAAGCGATTTAGTTACTGTTTAAGTGTCAATAGCCTTCAATAACCTTGAGTACATTTGGAAAGATAAATGACAATACAAATTTATATTTTAGAATATACTCTTAGTTTACATATACTACGTAGTATGCACAAAACATTTGCTTTATTTTGTACAATTTTTTAAATGGTTGTTATAATAAAAACAATAAAAACATAATTCCTGACTGCGCCATGTACATCTCACGACGTCCCTTCTATTGAAATACTTAATTATTTAATATCATATCAAACGATTAAACGACTTAAAATCGCCATTTTTTATCATTTACAAACTACTGGATCATTTTAACATACTTCATTTCATAATATATATGCATATAAAACTTTTTAAGTTATTTTTAGAAGGAGTAACTGGTCGGTTATGGTTAATATTTTGCACTTAGTTTATATTTATCATTTCCTACAATTTAAACCTAGACGTATTCAACAATTTCCACATCAAGTCACAACTTCTCTTTAAAAAAGAATACTTAAAATGGTTTCTTTTGCGAACAGTAGACACTTTTATATCTAGTTGATAATTTTTGCTAGAACTCTCACATAAATACAAATATTGGTAGATAAATATATGAGCTAATTAAAGATTATGTTTTTATTACAACATATTCGTATAAATAAAAAAACAAGTGTATAATTTCTTGGGAATTTTTCAAGATTTATTTATTTATACATAAATTCAAATCATAATACAGTATAAATGATAGAATCGTCTTTTCACAACATGAAAAAGTATACGAACTTCGTACCACTAATCACTGAATAATCATTGATGAAACATTAAGGAATAGGAAGTAAGTTGCTTTTTTATAACACTTACTTTCTATTTGCCTAAATAATCAGAAAATATCAACTTATGTTTAAATCCCAAAAAGCAAAATAATTAATATATTTCCCTAACTTATTGTGAGGTATATTGCTTCAATAATGAATCTTAAATAGCAATACTTTTCAAATGTTTATATATGCTTGTACTTAAATTGGTTAAAATGCAAGTCAATAATAACATCAATAAACAAACTAAGATTTTCAAATAAAACTAAATAAATCCTTTACACCCGAACATCATAGAGAGACCGCGTAAAGTGCTTACTGTATTTCTTCTATTTTTTTAGATTTTATCTTTTATCAATATATTTTTAATTATGTCATTTAGAATGGTTTTATTCTCGAATATGAAATTCAATAAAAGAAGAAGAATGTCTGAAACATCAAATCTTGATATATCCATTTGAAAATTGAAATAAAATTACATACTAATTACCTAATGCTAATTCTTACTGTACATCGTACAAGTTGCACGTAAATCCGCATAAAATTAAAAAATGTTCTGTTACTTATTACAATTCATATTATTTCGTATCAAATCTATAGAGTCCGATTTAATGAACTCTAAGAAATTATAACTTTTATTAACGATAATTCTTCAAATTTACAACTTGACCAACAATAGTATTTATGTACTATAATCAAGTTACACATTTTAGTTGAATTCCTGTAAAATCTCATACAATATAACTATATAGTAACAGCTGCGCACATGGATAGCAATTTAATTTGAGATAGCTATTAAAAGTTATTGTACCTATTATTTTGTATATTCTATAAAATTCGCGTGCAATTCTCAATTATCATCAGCATCGTCATCATCATCCGATATATATTTTTTTGTAACTCTTTTTCTACGACCTCCTCGACCTTCCCCTTTTCTTCCTTTCAATTTAATTTTCATTCTTACACTGGAATCAGCATCCGAGCCATCTTCACCATCACCTAAAATCAATTGCAAATATATGAATCGCACATGCTATTTATTTTCCTTTTTTAGTAATACTAGTCAATAAATGAATAATAGGAAACTGATACAACATCACTGAATCATGGAGAGTAATCAGCAAGAGTGTATTAAAGGAATATCTAATGTTTATTTTTAAACCATAAAGACAGAAATATGTAAATCAATAAACAGAATTCACTAATGCGACACTGGAGGAAAAGGAGGTAAACTATATTGAATACCTTAAAATGATAAATAATTTTATAGTAGTCGTCTTGAGAAATATAACAAATGTAAAATATATTTTTACCGGTGTTTATAAAATTAAGTTTTATTAAATTGTTTGATTCAGATGTTAGGACATAAAAACTAAAGGACGTATTGGTATAGAAACCAGAATGATTTATACTTTTGACAACACAAATTTGAAGTTCTTTCTTCAAATGTTCACTACTTCTATATTTATTAATATTTTTAAAAATCGTCGGATATTTTTATAGGAAATATAATGTTGTTATTAACAAGTTAACATTTATAATTTTTAATGAAATATATTTAGTGTGATTTGTACTACAAAAGCCTACACTGGATAGTGAATTCTGTTATTCTAACGTTTGTAATGTTATTTTACTGTATTTATACATGAATATTCGAAATTATATACAAACCTTTATTTTATAAATATTTATGAAAATGTATTTCACACCTTACATACTTTCAGGGTTACTATTCACTCTTAAAGTTAAAACTTACGAGAGAATCTTAATCCTTAAATTATTAAGAAATGTACCTTTATCATCCATATCGGAATTATTACCCTCTTCTTCAATTCGTTGACGAGCATTTGTAAAAACAGATTGTAAAACAATGGAGTCTTCGTGTATGAGTGAAGCTTCTTCATTGTAAACTTGCGCGTTTTTGCAGAGTTGCATAAAGTCTTTCTCAAGATCGTCAAAATCGACATACTAAAATAAAATCAAGCAAAAATTTATTAAACATGATTGTAACTTTAAAGTACAAATAATTAGTGTTTACCTTTCCTTCTTCAATTTTTTGAAGTAACTTATTTATAGTCAATGGTTTTTTAATAATTTCATAATAATCTGGTAATTCTCTTCTAGATGGTAATTTCATAAATGGTTCACTAAGTAGTCTACCGTCCGTACTATCGGTATAATTAACAACTATCATAAGTAACTTTTTCATAGCCCGTTTCATTTTTGGATCAATTGAAGATCCACCGCCTCTTCGTTTCTTTGGAATAGGTTCATCATCTTCTTCGCCTTTTTTCTTTCGTTTCCTAGTCTTTTTCTTCTTTTTATCATCTTCCTCTTCCTCTTCATATTCGGCACCGTCATCGTCAATTGCTTTCAGCCATTCTTTTTCGGTAAGACTATCGGTATAATCAACTTCCTTTCGTTGTCTCGAACCTCGTCCAAGGAACCTATCTTCGTCTTCTTCGTAAGTCCATCGTTCAACTTCATCATCATCTTTTACCAACCAATCAGGCAGTTCAGCTTCTTCTAACAGTCGAGATTTTCTATTTGGGCCTAACTTTGCCTCTTCTCTTCTTCGTTCTAGATCTAGTTTTTGGAATATCTCAAATTCACCCTCGGTTCGAGCAATCATTTGATTAACTGTTTCATCGTCTGGAACCTCATTTTCTTCTTCATCCTCTGCATCATCTTGGTGCAAGATACTTTGCAAGAATTGTTGCCTCTCAGAACCTGTCGACTTCTGATCGAACATTCCTGCCTGTATAACCTTTTCATCCATGTTTAATTTGTATCTAGCAGCAGCTAATATTCTTTCTTCGACTGAATTAACCGTCATCAATCTTAGTACACGTACTTCGTTTTTCTGACCAATTCTGTGCGCTCTGTCCTGTGCCTGTAAATCTTGATGCGGATTCCAATCAGAATCGAAAATAATTACGGTATCTGCAGCTTGAAGATTCAATCCAAGACCACCAGCACGTGTTGATAGCAAGAACAAGAAGTACTCCGAACCGGGATCATTGAATTTCTTTAACAGATCTCCTCTATCTTCAGCCTTAGTTGTACCATCCAATCTCAAATACATGAATCCTCTCCAGCCTAAATAATCTTCCATAATTGTCATTAATTGTGTCATTTGACAAAATAATAAAACTCTATGATTTGTTGCTTTCAATTTCGGAAGAATTCGATCTAATAACTCAAATTTACCAGAGGCACGGTACAAATCAGGTCCAGTAATAATACCTTGTGTACCAACATGTTCGCAATATTTCTCTTCAATAGCTTGGAACATGAATGGATGGTTACATAATTTTCTCAACTGAACAATAGTATTCATCAAAGCTTTGGCACCACCTTTACCCTGTTTTCCCTTTTCAGAACCATCAGTTAACAACACACCCTTGCTTTGCATGTGTTTATAAAGAACCTTTTGTAATCCTGACATATCACACTTAATAATGTATTCCACTTTATCAGGCAATTGTGACTCGACTTCTTTTTTCAAACGTCTCAGTAGGAAAGGACGTAACACTTTGTGCAAACGACGAATAATAAGAATTGTTTCTTCCTCGTTTAATTCAACTTTCTCTCCAGTGGTTGCGAACGGAGCATTGAACCATTGCTCGAATGTACTGCAGGATTTAAAGATTGACGGTAGTAAGAAATTCAGTAATGCCCACAATTCTGGCAATTTATTTTGCAACGGCGTTCCAGTTAGTAGAAGTCGATGCGGAGCTAAATAATGTGTATTCAACACTTGGGTTAATTTACAATGATGATTCTTCATTCTGTGACCTTCATCAATGATCATATATTTCCACTGCAATTTAGCTAACACACCTTTGTCTTTAATGACATATTCATATGTGGTAAGTAATACATTGAATTTTGTAGCTCTCATTTGTGACTGAATAGCCCTTCTACCAGCTGGCGAACCTTTGTATGATACTACCACTACACTAGGGGCCCATTTTTCAAACTCCAATACCCAATTTGATAAAGTACTGAAAGGAAACAATCAATTATATACTCCAATTTTTCTAATTCAGGACATCGAATAAAAATAATACATACGATAATGGGACGATAATCAGGAATGGACCATTGACTTTTTTTTTCTCCATGAGATAAGTCACTAAAGCTATAGTTTGAATAGTTTTACCGAGACCCATTTCATCCGCAAGAATACCATTTAGATTATTATTGAATAATGAAACTAACCATTCCAAACCCTAAAATAGGTGTAAATCTTATACTTCGAACACAAAGAATAATATAGAAGTGTAAAGAAATATACGCGGCAAACCTTTATTTGATATTCTTTTAATTTTCCGTTGACCATAATCGATGCTTGCTCTGTTACTACTTCATGTACAGTGTGAGCAATACTATAATATGTTTGTTCTTCAGTTTTGTACTCATCATCTTCCACTTTAGCTTTATGTATTGTTTTCTTGACTTTATCTTCCTCGGAATCACCAGGAGCCTTTTCTTTATGTTCACCTTTTTCATCGTCATTTTCATCATCATCATCGTCGTCATCGTCCTCACTTTCTGATTCAATTGGTTCCCAACCTGGGTGAGATTCCAAAAAGGCTGAAAGTTGGCTCATTAGTGGAGCTTCATCTCCAGTCAATGTACGACCAGTAGATGTTTCTATCACTCCAACACGGCTATCCTCATTACCGTTACCATCTTCACCACCTTCGCCATCTTGCAGCTTCTTCTTTTTCTATTTACATTATTGTTTAAGATGTAATAATTTAATCAATAGTAATTAAGAAACATAACGTTATATGTACCTTTTTACGTTTTTGTTCTTCCACCTGCTTTCTTTTTTGTTCGATCTTGTGTTGTTTCACCATTTCAGTTAAATTACTGATATATTCATCAGTCTGAGATAACAGAAACGCTAATCGTTTATCTTTTTTCTGATCAATTAACTTTCTGTATCCCTCTTCGTCTTCTGCCATTAAACGTCTCATACGCTCTTTTTCGATACGTTCTTGTTCTTTCTTCTGCTCTCTTTCTGCATTAGCGTGGTAATTGAGAACTGCTTTGTTAAGCCTAGCCAATTTAGCCACATTGTTTCGATGGAATTCCTTAAAATCTTTACCATGTTGAAGCACGGAACTAAGAAATTCCTTCAAAAATAAAAATAAATTAATTAGAAGTATATGAACAACTCTTAGATTTATACATTATTTTCATTTAAAAATGATTTATATATAATTACTTGATGTTTTTGTCTGCGTTTACGTTCTGCCTCCAATTTCTGTTGTTTCTCAAGTTTCTCTGTAGCTCTAGCTTCCCGAAGACCTTGCTTCTTTGTGCGCTTATAAGCTTTCACATTCACTGCTGTTTCTAAAGTGGTATCTTTCCGAGTACATGCTAAAATCTGAAAATACAAATATAATTAAAAGACATACATATTTACCATATATCCATCATTAATATTTTCTGGATGATTACCTCTGATCGTAATTGTCTTTGGAAATTCAATACTCTAAGCATACGTAATTCAATTTGTGCTTGAATACGAAGATCCTCTGGCATGTTTGTTGGTAGATTGCTTAACTGCTCCATACGTAATGCTATGCGTGCAGCAACTCTGTCATTGAACATTGAAAATTAATTATGTATCTATCGTTGTATAGTCTATATTATTTTAATAAACTTAAAAAGTACCTGTTCTCGCGTTCTTGTAGAATTAGCAGAGGATCTAAACCAGCTGGTTTCGCTACACTAGTCACTCTATTAGTCTTGGCACCTGGCTGTGGAGGCTGTTGTTGCTGTGGGGTTTGGCAACCTGGCCTTGGAGGAACTGCAGAACCAATTACGTTTGGTCCAGAGATTGGTAGACCTGTAGTAGTAGCAGGTCCTTGAGATGGATCTATAGGGGGACGTTGTGGCAAACCTGGGGGAGGAGGTGCTCCACCTATTTACATCAATTTTACATCAAATCCCTACTATGGATCATTCTACTCTACTTTTGTATTTCCATAATACAAACGTGTCAATATAATTTTAATACATTCATAAAAATAGGAGTGAAAAACAAACATATGGTTCACAAACACTCATTAACTAAAACGATATGAACAAATCATTACATATGGTTTCTGCCAAATAAACTACAGATTGTGTTTAATTAGGGTGACAAAAAAAAAATCATTGTAGTTATTATTTAATATATTGTATAGTTAAGTGATTATTAATATTCAAATCTAAAATATGCAACAGGAAACCACCAAAATTAAATTCATAACAATCAAAGTAGAACAAGTAAAAGCATAAACAGCAGCAAACAGGAATACAAAACAATACAAAAGATGGAGTAGTCACCTACAATATACAAATTACAATATATTTGATTGATTGACTTACCCTGAACAGCTAGTGCAAGTTGTTGAGATAATGGCTGATTTCGTGCCAGCAGTCGATATGCCATTATTTGTACACTGTAAAAATTGATATATAAATTTTCTTTCTAGCAATACTAAGTTAACGATTATGTTACAGAATAGTGGGAAGTTTAAAGAATGCATCATTTTAGTAGAAATATGAACTGAATATAAAAATATATACTATTCTTAATAGAGGTATTCATATATTAGATAATACATACATTTCTTAGTATATTAGTACATCCATAATACATTAATACATAATACATAATACATTAAAAGTATTATTTTCTAGGATATAGATATATTTAAAAAATAAAAATTAAAACTGAATACTTGATACTCTATCTGATAACTTAGCGAGATATTATATAAAGCAAAACAAATATGTATTTAAAATATGAATCTTATTTAAAGCAATAGGTTAGTTTATATTTTTATTTAATAAATTTAAAAATATAAAGCTAAAATGTAAATACTTTAATTATATAAATAAACATAAATAAATCTTTTAAATAAAATAGGCAACTTTCTTTATTACAATGGCAGTAATTAGTTAAGAAATGTATCCTTATATACATGTCTCAATTGTAGAAAATAATACAAACAAATCATTTAAACAAAGCAAGTAATTTCTGCTAGGAAAATGCAAATACTGTTCTGTTATCTGGATCATCTAACACAAAATATTCTATTGGGATAATAACACTGTAATTTATTGTCTCATGGTTTTTTATAACTATAATTTCCGATTTTAGGTATGTAATTTATTGTTTTTACTTCTTTTAGGTTATATCATTTATATGAACAAACACTAATAAAAATGTTTATTGAAATTAACGTATTTTAGTTTCTGAATCCTTTTGCTAAGTCAGAAATGTAAATATATGCGTTTGTTAGTAAAAGTATAAATATTGTTTCTCGTAAATACATTTACTAACCAAATTCATATCTAAGAGCATAAAACTGACTAGAAACTACTAGGAATTGCAAACATGTACGGAATTAATACTTTTATTACTATAACACATATATTATTATTATATTTAACATACCGTAATTGTTGCAATTGTTGTGAACTAAATGTTTGCTTCTCTCCCATACTGCCCTGACGAGCTCTCAAAGCAAGCAACTGAGAATAACGAGGGTCTTCTTGGAGCCCTTTTTCTTCCATGGAATCAATAGCCTTTTGTAAGGCATTTAAATTTTCTTGCCCTGCTGCAGGAGGACCTCCTGGTCCACTAGGACCAATCTGACCAGGGCCAGTTTGACTCATTTGATTTACTGGAGCACCAGGACCCATTGGTGATGTACCTCCAGGAACAATTTGTTGACTCTGCGAACCAGGACCACCCATTTGAGCAGAGGATGGTTGTCCACTCGGTCCATTCGGCCCCATCGGATTATTTGCACCACCATGGCCCAATTGACTGTTAGGACCACCTGATCCCATCTGACTACCAGGACCACCAGGCCCCATTTGATTAGAAGGACCATTAGGTGGTATTTGCCCACCTGGTCCTCCTGGAACCATTTGTGCTCCAGGACCTCCAGGTCCCATTTGCCCACTTGGTCCCATTTGTGAACCTGGCCCACTTCCAGGACCCATTTGACTATTAGGACCATTTCCAGGGCCCATTTGCCCACTAGGACCACTACCTGGACCCATTTGTCCGCTAGGTCCATTTCCTGGACCCATTTGCCCACTAGCACCGCTTCCAGGAGGCATTGGATTTCCGGGAGGATTTCCTGGACCCATTTGACTTCCACTGCCACTTCCCGGTCCTATTTGTCCACTAGGTCCACTTCCAGGACCCATCTGTCCTCCAGGTCCACTAGTTGATCCCATCTGTCCACCAGGACCACTTCCCGGTCCCATAGGACCCCCAGGTCCATTACCTGGAGGTATCTGTCCTCCTGGAGTATTCCCAGGTCCCATTTGACCAAGACCATTTGGTCCTAATTGACCTCCAGGCCCACTTCCTGGGCCCATTTGTCCAACTTGCCCTCCAGGACCCATTTGGCTTCCAGGTCCTCCCGGGCCAATTCCCATTTGTGATGACGGTCCACCCATGTTCATTTGTCCAGGACCATTTGGTCCTACTTGCGAAGGTCCGTTATGCCCCATTTGCCCAGGACCGTTTGGACCCATTTGTCCACCTGGACCAACAGGCCCCATTGGGCTAGGACCCATTGGAGATTGGCTATTAGGTACCATTTGATTTGGACCACCAGGACCCATTTGAGATGGACCTCCTGGTCCCATACTGTGTCCACCAGGGCCACTTGGAGGCATCTGTCCTGGACCTCCAGGACCCATGTGATTCCCTGGCCCACTCATATGTCCGGATCCCGGTGGGCCACTTGCATTCATATGACTCGGAATAGGCGGTCCACTATTCAAATGACTTCCAGGAGGACCACTGGCATTCATGTGTCCTGAACCAGGAGGTCCACTATTATTCATATGTCCTGATCCTGGAGGGCCAGATGTGTTCACGTGACCCGATCCTGGTGGACCACCTGAACTCATATGACCAGATCCTGGTGGACCACTTGCATTCATATGTCCTGGCCCTGATGGTCCACTCATATGTCCTGGTCCTCCAGGTACCATTTGCGAGTTTGGAGGTCCACCGGGACCCATCTGCGAACCTGGTCCACTTCCTGGGCCCATTTGATTAGGACCCTGACCCATATGACCACCTCCCGGTGGTCCTCCTCCTCCCTGCCCCATATGGTTTGGTCCAATTGGCCCTCCTGGACCTCCTGGGCCCATCTGACTTGGACCTCCTGAGCCCATTTGACCAGGACCACCACCACCCATTTGACCTGGACCATTAGAACCCATCTGATTTGGTCCAGACTGCATCATATGAGATGTTCCTTGAGGCCCATTCGGTCCCATTTGACCTGGCACCATAGACCCTCCTGGACCTTGCTGAGAACTAGAATTTTGACCGACTGGACCGCCAGGACCACCCTGGTTCTATAACATTAAAACAAAAACAAGTTTTTTTTATCAATCACGAATTTTATATCATTTATAGAATGTTAACCAAATCTTTGGGTTTAATGTGTGAGTTTTTTTATTATTTTAATCATTGTAAACTCTACTGTTGTTAGGTTGTAGAAGAAATGGCTTTAAATGAAAAATTTTCATTTTATAGGTTTTTATCTAAAACAGATCATACACGATAAAAATATTACTTATCTAATCCACGATATTAAAAACATGTCTAGTTTATTACTTCTAATCTTTTATAGGCACTTAAATAAGTGCTGTAGTAAAACTATAAATTACTGTAAAAAATAACTATAAAAATAAACTATAAAAAATAAAAATAATAATAATAAATTGCATTCAATTTACTATTTGGATTACTCGTTGCAATAACAAAAATATTTACAGTCCGAAGATTCATTAAAGCAGCAGACTTATTAAAGTCTAATACCAATATCTTTTCGAATATCGTAATCGATTCAACTTCACAATGTCCAATGTCAAGGACTCAGAAAATACAATACCTTGTTTATAACAAATTTTTTACATTACTGTACGCTTTGTCACATTAAATTAAACCTAACCTAAAACTTGACAAATGGTAACCAAGCTTGTGAATATTTTAGAGCGGACGAGCTACTCGGACCAAATAGAATACTCCGATACAATATCATTCGGAGTAGCAAGGTATTTAAAATACGTTTAGTCCGACTTTAAGTCAAAACAAAGATTCAAATATAGAATAAATAAGAAATATCTTCAGAAAATACTGCAGCTTTTTATACTGATCGCATTTCACTCTTATGTGAACAAGTTCAGTTTCATTGTCAGTTCCATCAGAAGCACAGCTGTATCTGTTCTCAAACAATTTGTAAATATTCACTTACTCAAACGCATCCTCAACCTGAGTCAAAGTTGTGTCTGAAAAGTGTAGCAAGCAAAAGGATATTCGTCGTGACATGGGTGTACGTATTGTAAATGTGTATCGATAATGGTCAGCACATTTTTAGCTACGATTAATGCCATGACGCATCGCGGAAGATTATTTCAGTCGTATAGATAAAAATGAGGTTAGGTTGATCGTGGACATGTAAGGTTGATCGTGGTTGCCGCGCACGTGGTACAGGCGTACCACAACGTGCACGCGTGGACAAGGTGTGAAACGCCACTAGATTGTCAATTTTTGCCAAATCTCTGTTCTCAGTTTTGCTATGACTAATTTCATGTAAACAGAAGACAACATTATTGACTTTTATAAACTTCGACGAGAAAATTGACTAATCTTTGTCCAAACAAAAACTGAGATAAATTACAAATTGAAACTACTGAGATAAATTACAAATTGAAACTACTGTTCTGAACTGAACTTTATTTTTCTTTTTCGCATTTGAGAAAACTTGATGGAGTCTGACGGGGTTATGTTATAACTGATGAAATAATATAACTCAATATAATTTTGAGATTGGGCATGCATTTCTAGAATTATTTGAGGCAAATAAATTTGAAGTTGTATCGATTGCAACGATTACAATAAACTCTTTGTAAAGAAGAAACTAATCCAATATTTTTTAAGTCGGAAAGGTTTCGATAGTTTGGATCCTTTTTCACATAGAAATAGACCTCTGTTTTTACAGAAGTCAAAAGAATTAATGGTGAAAGAAAATGCAAGAGATTATAACGACACAAGATAGAAACAACATTTAATGTAAACACACACTAGCTACAATGTTGTTGATATTGGGTATCGACGCACTATATATTATACACTGATAAAATTAAAAAATAAATATTAATAAAATAAATATATGCAACAACGTAGCACAAAGTACAATTTCCAGTACTAGAAAAGAGAATTCTTAAATTTTATAATTTTATTTTGTATAAAAAAATAACTTTAACACAAAGTTATCAATGTTTAGTAAATAGTAAAAACTTCAATTTTACAAAAATCATTTTCTCACCAAACATTTGTTCGATTTTTTAAAAAATTGTATTCAACTATACATTGATAAGACTTAAAGTTAAAAACGAGTTACAAGATGTCAAATTTAATTTTTTTTTTATTAGGGAATCCATTGTAGCCAATCAATACAAGTCTATGTTATGATTGGACAAAAATTTTTAACGATGTAGTTTTTAACTAGAAATAAAATTTATTTCTATTTTCAAGAGTAAGATTATCATGATTAAAAAGCTAAATGAATATTGAACAAACTTCGGAAAAGGCATTTTACAATTTTCGAAATTTTCTTTGGCGCTGTAATCAATTTTTTAATTTATTTTATAAAACGAGTATTTTCATCGACGTAATTAACATGTTAATTTATTTAAACCATAAATAAGTATCTTTTGATATTATTTGCAAATTAAAGTATTTATGTACGTAGAAATAAAATAAAGTAAATTTTGAAATATACTATACTAAATATAAAGTAAATTTTGAAATATACGTTCCTCAACGACGAATTATTTAAAATTTACATAATGATAAACTAGTGATTTTAAAGTAAAAAAAAAAACAGAACAACCAGTTAAAAAGATTAATATTTTGTAATATTTTAGATTAGTAATTTTAGGTTTATTAGGTTAGGTTATAATGTTTTATAGAACTGAATTAATTAATTCCTTCAAATTAGTACAAAAAAAGTTACTTATTTGGGGAATAAAAGAATATTTAAAATAGGGTATTATCGAGCAAAGCAACGTTCAAATCAAAAACGATAATAAAAATTGTATCGGACTTCAGTTGAAGTTTAGTAGAGCATTAATAAAACACGGTCTACTATAGATCATCAAGATAAATGAATCGGAATCAATCAATTCAATAATACTTGATGAGTTTATTCAAACTGATTACGGTCACATGTAATTATCCAGTGATAATCACATGTAGTGTACATGAATGCAACGTTCCTGTTAGACAATGTGCATGCGACATAATAGAGGGGGTTGACAATCGTGACATAAAAGCAGAGCTTTCACGAACGATACTGTTATTTTCAAGTTGAAACGAGTTGACTAAACACAGTTGGGTTCGCAATCAACAGTCAACATGATCAGCAAGGAAGAACTGACTCACTGCTACGATTTTGTTTTAAACCTCACCATTGAATCAGGAAAGGTACTTTTATTTACTATCAGATTTTCGAGTTATCGAGTAATTTATACACATTGTTTAATTTGCTTTAAACATTATTCTTTTATCGTTGCATAATGCATGTCATTATTCATTCGTTTTATAATGTTGCACAAATATTTCAACTCTATAATGACAGACAGGGGTGGACCTTTGCTTACTCAACGGAAAATTTAGTTTCAATTTTTTTCATTCTCACATTTTGTTAATTTTATATTAATTTCTACTGCATGAAAGTTTTTCGTTTCGAAATGTGGATACTTGACCTTTTGTTGTATAATTCTTCCAAGTAAAAAAAAAATTTTTAACTCTTACACAGCTGATAAGAAGATAACAATAAATATGATATAAAATACTGCAAATTTCCAGAATTTTGAGGAAGTATAGTTTTGAGAAAGAATAGATATTTTTAATTATTTTGTTAATTATAGAATTTGCTTTATGTATATAAAATATATATTACTAAACATAATAATGTAGTGTTAAATTTCACAATACAAAAACTACAAAAATATAATAAATACCAAATATAATAGCTACAAAAAGTATTTCATGTAATACAATTAATGTATTTACATATATTGTAAACATGAATCTGAAACATCGAGTAGGATTTATTACTTATGATCTAAAAATGATTATTCGAATAATTATCTTTATAGTGAGGAGAAAAATTGCAAAAATAAGTCTGCTTTTTTAAACAACAAATTAATGTTTCCTCTTAATGATACTTTAGGCAAAAATATTTTTGAAAAATACAATATGTATTCAATGTAAATTGATTTATTAAAAACGTTTAAGGATTAAAAAACGTAAAACAGATATGTTACGTACGTATATGTGGATCAAAGGGGTATTGACGCACTCTTTAAAACAGAATAACCTTTTGAAAATTGGACAAAACGATTTGACCTTTCCTAAGGAGCTAGAATTAATTTATTAGATGAGTAATGGGTAGATCACTATGAGCGATATCGAATTCCTTTCTATTTCAAAATTTCGAACTTTTTAATTTGGACATTTCGATACTTTGCAATTTAAAAATTTAAAAATTTGGAAATTTGAATTTAGAAATTTAGCAGTTTAGAGATCTAGAAAATTAGAAAAATCTAGAACTATGGTTAGATGAAAATTTAGAAATATAAAAATATCAATTTCTAAATTTTTAAATTAAACATTTTTTTAATACAGGAATATCAAATTTTCCGACTGACAAGCTGAAAATTGAGCAATTCAAAAATTCAAAGTTTAAAAGTATAAAAACATCAAACTCAAAAATTTATAAATTTAGGAATTAGGAAATTTAGAAATATAGATGTTATGTATTTTCAAACTAGGAAATTGACTACTATGAATATTATTTAACTACTTTAAATGTGAACATTTTCAGATTGTACCAAGGTCATATTCTAAATTTTTGCAATGTCTTTTACATTTTTTTGCAAATCAGCATATGTTATTAAAGTACAAAGTTTTTTAAAGACGAGTTTAACTACCTATTATATCATGAGCTTAAAGTAACTTCGAATTAGAATTTTAAAATATTGCCATTTTGAATGCCTAACAAAATAAAGTGAGCTATTCTACTTTTACATTTCGATTTATTTTTATTCTCGAAGGTCACAGTACTATGCTTAATTAAACTCTTCTTAGTATTTCGCATTATAAAAAAGAAAAATAAATCTGCAAAAAATGTTAATGAATAAACTTTTAACATAACCTTAGGAGAAATTTTATCGTCACCAAATACGTCTTGAAACTACTTAAACAATCTTCCATTTTTTACCTTTAATAGATGGATATAATACAGATGTTCAAGTTATGTGAATCAGCCTTATTCCGAAAATTTCAACAAAATTGTTTAATATAGAAATAAACAGATAACGAAGTACTTGAAAATGTTTCGATTTATTATAGGTACTGCAAAGTTTCCTAATGTGGAAACTTTTACTAACGAGACCTCGAGTGATCTTTGTCGTAGAGTGCTGTTTTATTCCATAACTAACACATGGGCTTTAGAATCAATTAACCTTTCGAGCTCGAAGATTTTGATCCACCATTTAAAATGTCTTAGAAGCGACAGCCGAGGGCCAAGGGTTAAATATCTTGAGTAATCAGATATTTGTGAAGTACGTTACAGAAAGTTTTTGAAGCGGTTCAATTAAATTACAACATACGAAGTGAACAATTTACATGGATAGCGTCATATAGTCCGTACAATGGAAACTCAGTTCTAGATTATTAAATAACGAAGATTCAACCTTGAAGCTACTTGATAGTTAAAATGTTATTGTTTTAGAATATGCGACCTCTGGAAATTGCTATGAGCCTTGGTAGCAACGAGTTAATCCTCAGACATATTTTTCTTATACCTTATAAATTTAGCGACATGAATTCTACATCTTCAGTATCGCAGTCTCCGATAAAGCTTTATACATTTAATGATTATGTATATTTTATACACTTAACGTTCAAGTTAATTTTCCTTAACTAAATATTTAGACTTTTGTGACACTAATTTTGTGAATAGACTTATTGATGATTGCGTTCAAAGAAATAGATCTCGTATGTCCAATTTATGAAGAAATATAAGAAAAATATGTTTCCGAAACAAACTGAATTTCATATTAGGAATTCATTTCTATAATTATATATTTGCATAATTTTCATTTTATTTAATTATTAAGAAATTGAATTTTATTACCGAATGTAGCGAGACCTCAGACGATTTAATCTAGCACTTAATTGTTTATACCACGCTATAGATTGTAATTTTGGGTCTTTTGATTTGAAATTTTGAGGGTAGGATGAGACATCCTAAAGTTATATAGATTTTTACGATAGTCTGACGATAGAAACTTGTCATCGACGTTGATCGCCCTCAAATAGATTAAAAACAGTATTTTGATATCGTTTTCGATCATTTTTGATATATGCAGTATCTAGCTATCGAATTAGGACCACTATTAATTTGCAGCATTTTTCAAGTTTTCTGTAAAATTAAAAGGCTTGTATAAATTGTAATGATATAATTAATTAGCTATTAACATGATACGCTATTACTGTATATAATATTATTAACACATGTTAATATCTTGTATTTCCTTTGTTTTTGGTCACAGCTTGTGGCATGCTCTGTATACATCGATCATATGCTTTATATCTTCATTATTTTCCTAAATATCTGTAATTCTTTTTAATTTAGATAATATGCTTGAAGAGTTGTAAACTAGTTTTTTGAGTAGGTTCTAGACATTTTTCATGGTATTCACCAAATTTCATCTCACGCGCTTGCACAGCCCTTAATCGCTCGTTAACTTATTATCACGATAGTGACAAATTGCTATATATATATCGTTGTCAACGTATTTAGTAATAATTTTGCAAGATCTAAAACAATTTTCCATGTATGATATAATGTTATAACTATAAAAGTGAAATTTTCATATATGGTCCTAACTCGATGCCCAGAGGCTGTAGAATCGACTGAAACCACGTTGAAAACTCTCTAATTCATCGTTGACGACAATACTTGATCGTCATTGACGTCAGTCGTTGTGAAATCAATAATACTCGTATTTGGTATTATTTTCGATAGTTTAACCGATTGTTGTTCTACCTATATGTTTGCAGTAGGTACTCTAAATTTTAAATACACATTCGAATTCGCATGAGGTACCTGGTTTTTAGATCTAGTTTCTTAGTTGATTGCAAAACATATCTTAATTTTAAAAGATGTATAAAATTTAAAAAATGTGAATTATAATGGTTAAAAAAATGAATTCATTAGACTGCTTAAGTCTTAAATTCTGCTATTTTCGCCATTTTAAATGAATCGTGGCTTATAGCAAATTTAAGTTAACTGATTTTCATGGAATTCTTGAAACCTGTATGATCAACTTCAATTTACAAAAGACACTTTTTAAATCTTTACATGCTGGAATAAAACAGTTGTCTTAACTAATTTCTTCGCAATTCTGATTAATTTCAATTTTTGTAATACTGCAAAAACATACTATGAAGTGAATGAATTTTTTTTGGTTCTTAACAAATGTAAAATACTTTATCCAATTTAAACAGTTATTCTGTTATAAAAATATTCTCTTGATTGATTATCTCTTGGGTGAAGTATAAATTGTAACAAATTAAAAGTATTAATTTATATTTTGGTTAGGTATAAATTTTTTTACTTATGTAAAATAGAGAGGTACCTCACATTATGTTATTTAAACCTGTGTTATATTACATAGTTTAGTTCCTCCCAAAATTTCAAGGTATTTATTATTTTTTCTGCATAGAACAGTGAATTGTTTTTGGTCATGACAGACTTTAAAACATGTTACATTAGGTTAGAGTATTAAAGAATCAAAAATTCATGAAATACTTCAAATTTGTTATGAGGTGCATCACTTTTTTAATATTGTATGTTAGTACTTTTTACTCAGAATGTTCTGAAGAATTTGTTAATGTAAAAAAATTTGTAGTTGTGTACTAAAAAATACATTTAAATACATTAAAATACATTAAACCCGTTCTATAGAACATTCTACAATTCTTCAAGAAATCAACAATTCGTGATGTATCACAAATTTTTGTATGAAATATCTGAGTTTTAACATAATTAAATATATCACGATATTTTAAATTAAAATCACGAACTGTTGATACTTTCGTGAAAATGTAAATTTTACTTGAAACAATTTTGCGATCAAATACTTTGAGGACAATTTTGACAATTAATTTAAATGAATTATATACATATTTCCTTCTTCATCATTTGATTGATATTTTGACGTAATTCGCTTTTCTTAATTAAAGTTTCGGTGTTATAGTGCTTTTAGAGTCACTCACAAGACTATAAGGACGCTAATATGTTTAATCTAACACAACACTGAACAATTCAGCATATAAATACTTTCTTCGACTATACTCAAAGTTCTACAGAATTTTATACTTCAAATGTTTCTAGTTAGAAAAAAAGAACATGAGTTTTTTTTTTACTGGTAAACTTTATTAATATATTCCATTTGTAACGGTAAAGGAAGAATATCATATCAACATGATTTTTAACTTCATTAAAAAGTTAGAACTGTTGTTCGATAGCATATATAGGGTATTGCAGTTTTATTTATATAACTTTACTAGTATTTTGCATAAAAAATAAGAATAAATATTTATATGAACGTAGGTTCTCAAATGCATTATTAAAAGCTATTAAAAAATATGAAGATCGATAATTATGATAATTTTGAAGGAGAAAATTGTCTATTATCATGTCGTATTTACCTCACAAATATAGAATTGTAATCTCCTAATATAACATTCAGGAGTCTATGTTGACATAATATTTTTTAATCATTTTTATTTAAAGAACATACTGGTAAACTTCTACGTACAAAATGGAGACACTGTACGTGCATTAAAAAGCAAAGCAGTCTCAAGTCATTTTGCACTTTTGTTATAATTTCTTAAGCACATATTTAAAATTCTACATTAAAACAATATTTTTTTTGTACGTTGATTTATGGAATATGTTGGTACTATTTGGTGCTAAAGACTTTGATTACCCTGCATACTATCAGCAGGGAACTATCAGCTTCATGTTCCTAAGAAGTCTAATAAAAAAATATACAGGGTGTCTCACAATTAGAGTAGGTCCCTGAAATGAGGGTAGCTGACGCGATTCTGAATAAGATTTCCCTTTGCAAAAATGGGGTTTGAAGCTTTACTTTTGAATTATTAAAGAAAAACACGAAATAATTAGAGTGCAAAGGTTACGCATGTGCAGACGCGAGAGCGACAGCTTTGGATAACGCGTAGTTATCCAACGCGTGGTAATGCAACGCGTAGTAATACAACGCGTAGTAATACAGCGTGAGAATATCCAACGCGTGGTAATGCAACGCGTAGTAATACAACGCGTAGTAATACAGCGTGAGAATATCCAACGCGTAGTAATCTAGCGCGTGCATATTCAACGCGGAGTAATTCAACGTGTAATAATGCAACGTGTGGTAATTCTAAGGGTAAGAATCTAACGCGTGGTAATCTAATGCGTAGTTAACCAACGTGTAGTAATCCAACGCGTAATAATTCTCCCGCTCTGATTAGTCTGTGTTTTTGTTTAATAATTCAGAAACGAGGCTTTGAATCCCATTTTTGCAAAGGGAAATCTTATTGAGAATCACGTCAGCTGCACCTCATTTCAGGGACCTACTCTAATTGTGAGACACTCTGTATACCATCAAAGATTTTTCTATTTCCATTTCACGATATGTAATATAAAAGTAGAATTCATGTTTCCCCAAATTATAGTATTGTAGGTTAAACTTGTTTTTGTACACGTTGTATTATTGTAAAATTAAAAACACACTAGACAATTTAAAAAAGTCAAGTCAACAAACTAAGTCTTAATTTTTTGTAGAAAAAAATATTTTTGTTAATTTTATGTGCTGCAGTTTGAAACATTATTTTACTGAACGTCATATACATTGTAATTAAATAATAGTTTTCTGTAATTAAATATAATTGAGTAATAATTTTCTGGCTAAGTTGTTCCATTAGTTTAGTTTTGTTATGTTTTGCATTTACTTGCATTTATTTCAAAATTATTTCGGAATGATTATACATTCGCTATCTTAATGAGTTAATGATTTTTTTTTAATTATCGTATTACTTGACTTGTCCTATTATTGTACTATTTATTAAATACAGTATGTTTGTATTTAATAAACTACAATAATTACTAATATTAACAACTGTCATAGTCACTATTTTATACAAACCTTCGTATGTAAACTTTGTTACATAATCTTATTATTATCAAATCAATACGCGCTGATTTTATCGACTAAAACACACAATAGTAACTAGCATGACACAGAATTTTAAATAAAATTTTGACTGGATCCCATCCTACTATCTAGACAGATAAGATTTAAAAGTAAACTTTTATTATCAAATAATTATACAAATATTTAATCTGCAAACTGATTGCGTCAAGCGGCTTTCTTCCATGGAAAATTAACAACTTAATATATTGATAATGGAAAATGTAAATTTCTTGCTTTTGCAGCACGCGTATATTTTTATTCCTAATTGATAAAGGTACCTCTATTGTACAATGATTTATCAATATTAGCAAATGTGCAAGTTACCAAATGTAATTTGTTTAATGTACAAATAACTTTTGCAATTTTATGAGTGTTTAAAATTACAAATATTGGTTGATTATATAAATTTACTCAAAAATTGTTACTGGTCTTGGGGGATAAATAATTTCTTTTTAAACTAAGAAACATAAGTTACTTGAACATCATGTATTTTTCTTGTCTAATTTTTATAAATATACATAACATTTATTTACATTAATATGCTCGCCGGTCCAGTACTTCAACCTTAATTACTTCGTCACTGATTTCAGTGAATGAATGGCTAACTCGAAAAATGAGTAACACAGGTCATAATTCTCGAAAGAATGCAATTTTTTTAACTTATCCTATTCTAAACGAAAATATTAAAAATTAAATAATATACATATTTTTATTAATATGCATATCAAGGAAAAGGAAGTCTTGCAATCAATAATTCATTTTTGTTCAAAAAAAAACCACATTTATCAAAAAAATTAATTTTTTTTGACAATGAAACCATCGAAGAAATCTTAAAAAATTATATTTGCTAATTTGAGAATTTAGACACGAACGACAGAAATATAAAAATTTAAACATTAAAAACTTTGGATATTTGGAAATTTGAAAATAAACTTAGATATTTAAATATTCAGGAATACGGAAATTTCATATTATCAAACTGAGGCATTTACTAACGAATGGAGCAGTTATCTAATGATTTAATTTACAACCTCTTCTTATTACAACTGATTTATGTCCTTATCCCGGTACAAGACATAGTAGCATGTCATTGTTCAATTTAAAGTATCTTATATACCCTACAATTTCATACAATTAAACTAGAATTGATACAATTTCATACAATTGTATTATATTTCATACAATTTAAAATGGAATTGATTATAAATATGTATTTACATTCGAAAAAAAAAATACAATACTTATTAACGTCATAAGTTACTTCTTATATTATTTAATTTTTTTCTTGATCTTTTTATATGCATGATTTTTTGTATGAAATTAGAAGTTCATGTATAATTTTTTGTAGAAATTATATTATACATTTAAAGGAGAAAAATATATTAAGCTAACTTATGGGAAAAATATATATATTTTAATATATAGAAAATGTAATACATTAAGCTTTTATCCAAAAAAAAAACTGTTCTTCAAGCTTAAGTATCCCTATCTTTATTTTTTATTTGCCTTATTTTGCAAATTGATGTTTATGTAGATGTTATACATATAACATTTTAAATTACTTTTATAGTTACATTTTAAATAACTTTTTGTATGGATATACTGCTATCCCTAACAACTTATCTTATATTTCTTTAGGTGATTCGCGATGCTATACAGGGATGCAAGAATATTGAAACTAAAGCTGGAGACTGGGACTTGGTAACCCAGTACGACAAAAAGGTTGAAGAGATTTTGCTGAATAATCTGTCAAAACAATTTCCAAAACACAAGTATGTTATTTTCGCAAGTAAATTAATTCTAGAAACATTCTTCTTCAATATTTAACCAGTTAATTGTGGCGATCTTTTTGCAAAGCGCGCATCAGTGTGTGTCGCGATAATCAAGCGATGTCAAGTTAGCACTTAAAAATTTATGAATCCATCTCAAATCATTTACATCTTTTATTTGTTTATTTCATTTCGTGTTGACCTCTAAATATTTCAAACATATTACAATTTACGAATATAATTTAGTTTTCGCCAAAATTACAATTTAAATATCAAATTGTAACAAAATTTTACGCATGACGGATATAGTCATCATGACGGATATAGTCGTCAAACACACTTAACTGGTTAAATTGATATGAGTATATCTTGTTAATTCACTGCAAAAATATGTCTATCAGATATTCACGTTTTCGATTTATTGCAATTTATTTTATTGTTTATAAGCAATACTATTTTTGTTAATAACCTATTAAAGTATACTATTTTTTTATTTTATAACCGTCACTATGAAATTTTCATAGACTTTTGTGAGCTAAATAGGAATCTGAAATCCTTTTTTCTATAGGACGTACAGTCTTTGAGAAAATTAATGTTAAAAAAATTTGCAAATTTTCAACTTTGAAGATGTATAGTATTCTCTCTGTAAGTGTGAAAAAGATCTCTACCGTGAAAGTAAAAATTTTATCCCCACTACTGGGGAATCCCCCTCGGAATCAGTCAAGTGTTAAATAAGATCGGTCTGGGAACGAATACATATTTAAAAAACCTTAATTTAGGAAATTTTTCTTCTGTAAAATAGTATTTGTTGTTGTGTAAAAAGGTTTTAAATGAATCGATCATCACTTGTGAACTATTGTGCTGACTTGTTTTCAAAACGCAGTTTTAAAAAACAGTGTTTTATATTCTACCTTGCCTATGTATATTTGTTTTATCTTCAGAAACTAAGAAATAAATAATCATTTTAGAAATAGCATTACAAATAGTTGCATAATAAATCTAACATAAATTTAAAAATAATGAGATTGTACAAGAATAATCGACTAAATTGAGTAGGCTTATTAAAAACAGTGAAATATAAACAACTTCCATGCGTCTGTCGCTGCTTGATAGCAATTTCAAAAATTATTCCAATTTAAAAAGCCCTTTGAAAACATATTTTTAAAGGACTGAAACAATTAGAAAAAATAAATCGACTTTTTGAAGTGTCGACATGTTGAAGTAACAGTATATACAATTGGCACTTAACAATTGTTATACCTGATATTTTTTAAAACACAGATAAACGTAGAGCACATGAAATTTGTATCTTGATTCTATACTTCATTTGTATTAAACAGGGTGTCCCATAATTAGTGTAGGTCCCTGAAATGGGGATAGCAAACGTGATTCTAAATAAAATTTCCCTTTGCAGAAATGGGATTTGAAGCTTCGTTTTTGAATTATTAAGCAAAAACACGGACCAATCAGAGCGTGAGGATTATTATGCGTTGGATTACTACGCGTTGGTTAACTACGCGTTAGATTACCTGGCGTCAGATTCTTACGTTTAGAATTACCACGCGTTGCATTACTACGCGTTGGACTACTATGCGTTGAATATCCACGCTCTGAATTATTACATATTGGATATCCACACGCTGGATTACTACGCGTTAGATTACCAGGCATTAAATTCCTACGCTTAGAACTACCACACATTGCATTATTACGCGTAGAATATGCACGCGCTAGATTACTACGCGTTGGATATTCACACGCTGTATTACTATGCGTTGTATTACTACGCGTAGGATTATTACGCGTTGCATTACCACGCGTTGCATTACTACGCGTTGGATAACTACGCATTATTTGAAGCTGTCGCTGTCGCACCTGCGCGTGCATAATCCTCGCAGTATGATTGGTCCGCGTTTTTCCTTAATAATTCAAAAATGAAGCTTCAAATCCCATTTTTGCAAAGGGAAATCTTATTCAGAATCACGTCAGCTATCTCCCATTTCAGTGACCTACACTAGTTATAAGACACCCTGTATTTCACTTTTAAGAGTGATTATGAATGAATATTTTAAACTCATGTGTAAGCAAAATGGCTCCAGGTGTATACATGTGATCAAAGCGTTAATATAATTTTATACATATTTCAAATTATTATACGAATATAATTACACTAATTGCATCTAATTTTCAGATTCATCGGAGAAGAAACAGTCTCCGCAACACAACATCTGCCAGAATTAACAGATGATCCTACATGGATCATCGATCCCATTGATGGCACTACAAATTTTGTACACTCATTTCCATTCACCTGCATTTCGATCGCACTAGTAGCGAAAAAGGAGTTAGAAATTGGCATTGTATACAATCCAATATTAGAACAATTGTTCACTGCCAGGAAAGGACGTGGTGCTTATTTGAACGGAAAGCCGATCAAAAGTTCCAATGTAGAAAGTGAGTTACAATTCAAACTTTGGTTATTTTTGTTCAAAATTTGATTTTCTACTAATTCGTTTACTTCCCTTACAATATTTTTTATGGTTCTGCTTATCAATAATATCGATTATAGGGTAAACAAATAAGTCTATGAGTTAGAGAATTTTTCTATTTACTATTAACATATACATATTTTAAAAAGGATTCAAAACTATAATGATATGCCAAACACATTCAGATAAATAATAGATTAATTAACTTTTTTGGAGAATATTTTATTTTAGAAAATGTAAAAATGAATTTGCATTCAATATTCTTATACTTCAAGATAATATTCAATGTTTCATGATACTGATAATATTCAATATTCCACATTGTGATATTTGGAGTATTTCTATTATTTATCTTACATGAATTTATACCATGACATATTTACCAATTATTTTCAATTTTGGCTAAGAATTTTCACAAATTCAAAATAAATTGTCAAGGATATAGTAATGAAATACATTTAACATTAACAAAACGATGGAAAATAGTTAATATGCGGGCACACTTAAAAGTTGACTACTTTTCACGGAATTTTCCTTGCGACTGACTTTCTTTTTCTTTGCCTGTATTGCCGCTAATTACGATATTTTATGGCTTGACTTTAACGTGTTCAATTTCTACCTGAGATCGATGGGGTGTTTCTGGGACTCATATCCTCATGAGCCTCAGGTATTGTTATAAACTCTGCAGTATTACAGTACTGAACCTTTGGATAATTTGAACTTTTAAATATGAATCAATTTTGTGTCATTGAGTAATTTGAAATACACCTCAATGCTCATTCCATAATCATATGAAAAATGGTCGAGTAAAATTACGACTAAAAATATAATATTTGTTCATATTTGCTTTCGTTTTTAAAAAAATTAAATTGGAAATTTTTTACAAATATTTATAAAAGAATATTTGCAAGATATTTTTAGTAATACTTTACACAGTATTTTTCTCAGTAAAACTAAAATTTATCAGAGGTAAATTTCGGTTAAAAATAATTTTCAAGTAAGTGGATTTACACTACTTCCAGAATAATCACCCAAAATTCCATTGCCCAGATATTAGAAAATTTGAATTATTTCTATGATTATTTATATTATTTGAATTATTTTTTCTAAAATAAAGTAGAAAAATTACTAAATAAGAAAAATATAATTGAATATACAATCTCGACAGAAATTAGTATAAATTTCAAGAAATGTATCTTACTAAACTTTCTAAATTAAAATAAGAAACAGGTTTAGCAGTTTTAGTGCTAAAAAATCTACTCCAATTAGACTATAATTATCAAAATTTATAAATGAATAAAACTTTAATATTAATTTTATATGAATTAATTAGTCTATATTATTTCGGCGATAAAATGGTGAAAACGTTCTCTTTCTTTTATTCAGTCTTTTACAGAAAACTAATATAATTCCATTTTTTGAGTAGAAGTATCAGCCTTACAAGGGACATTACCCAATCGCCAATCGCCGATTTTGATGCGCTTTGAGCATGATATAGAACACAGAAAAATATTTGACACGTATTTTTTTTTATCGGCCATCGTCCATGCTGAAGGGGTGAAAATGGCCCCCAAAGTTGGGGTTGCAAAACATATTTTCTCAGGAACTATTAGGCCTAGACAAAAAATTCAAAGTGCAAATTTTTCTGTTTTAGAAGGCCAATAATATGGCCTAAGTGGATTTTTGAAAAATTTATTTGTTTAAAAAATATGTTAAAAATTAACATTATTTTGCAAATTTTTTTAATAAAACTTTGCACTATTTTGATCAAATTTCACATATGTAAACTATAGGTCAAAAGACAAAATAAGGATAAATTGGAATTTTTTATTTCGCTTGTGGAAAAAATATTATTGTCGTTGAAGTTATACGTACATTTTATACCTTCCGTTCGGTGCATAACTGATTTCTATACGTAATATTCTGGAAATTGTATTATATTACATTTTTTACACTAACTTATTTAAAAAGAGAATTTAAAGGTCCAAAGGTGCCTCTATAAAAATATGTCCTTCGAGTCAGATATCGCATTTGATCCGCGTTATGGGCGCGTACTGGTGGCAGTATTCGACGCACGGAGGATCTTAACGCGTAAATTGTACTTGTGCGAAGTGTAATATCTTCATAATCATGTAGAATACGTGCAATTAAAGGAATTACATCTGTTGATTAAGAATTGCTTCACGATTGTAAAATATATATTATTAAGTTGGGTAACTTTGAAAATATCACTTTTTTAATAATTTTGTAATTTTTTTAAATTTTGATAAGAAATATCATATCGCCAAATAAAACTTTGACAGTTTTAAGTATTAAAAAATCGCTACTGGATTAATACAACCTCCTGATGTATGTGGTTATAGAACATGGAAAAATTTCGCGCATTAAATATTAAATCTTTTGCCTACGTTAGATTTACAAATTAACGTACGGGCATGGGACATAATTATCAAAATGTGCCCTTTAATTCATAATCAATTGTCCGCACCTAGGTATAAAAAACTGATTAAGTACGCATGGTTACAGTATGGTTGCATCAGTAGCAAATTGGAACATTTTGATAATCTCGTTGACTTTAGTTTCAATCAAATTAAAACTATGTCACTTTTACAAAATATACGCTGACAAATACTGATATCCGTTTCGATTTCATAATGCATAACAACATTACATCTTTTACGTTTCCTACCGTTTATAATACATTAGAAAATCATTTCAAAATAAGAGACATAATTTTGAAAATTATAAAAAAACTATAATTTCAGTGTTACTATATATCTTACAATCGTGAAGCAATTCTTGATCAACAGATGTAATTCCTTTAATTGCACGTATTCTACATGATTATGAAGATATTACACTTCGCACAAGTACAATTTACGCGTTAAGATCCTCCATGCGTCGAATACTGCCACCAGTACGCGCCCATAACGCGGATCAAATGCGATATCTGACTCGAAGGACATATTTTTATAGAGGCACCTTTGGACCTTTAAATTCTCTTTTTAAATAAGTTAGTGTAAAAAATGTAATATAATACAATTTCCAGAATATTACGTATAGAAATCAGTTATGCACCGAACGGAAGGTATAAAATGTACGTATAACTTCAACGACAATAATATTTTTTCCACAAGCGAAATAAAAAATTCCAATTTATCCTTATTTTATCTTTTGACCTATAGTTTACATATGTGAAATTTGATCAAAATAGTGCAAAGTTTTATTAAAAAAATTTGCAAAATAATGTTAATTTTTAACATATTTTTTAAACAAATAAATTTTTCAAAAATCCACTTAGGCCATATTATTGGCCTTTTAAAACAGAAAAATTTGCACTTTGAATTTTTTGTCTAGGCCTAATAGTTCCTGAGAAAATATGTTTTGCAACCCCAACTTTGGGGGTCATTTTCACCCCTTCAGCATGGACGATGGCCGATAAAAAAAAATACGTGTCAAATATTTTTCTGTGTTCTATATCATACTCAAAGCGCATCAAAATCGGCGATTGGCGATTGGGTAATGTCTCTTGTTAGTTAACATATACACTACCGTCCATAAGTGTCCGGACACTTGGTTTCGTTACATAAAACATAGTGGAACTTTGTACGAAAGGTATTTAGGGTTAGCATATCATTTGCAATAATTATTATTATCTTTCTTGAGGTGTTATAACGTAATAGAATTAATTTTTAAGTACAAATTATACAATGAAAGTGTGAAAGTAAAATTCATGTCCAAAAGTACAAAGTCCAAATTTGTGAATCTAATGAAACGTTTTCGATTCTAAAAAAAAATGTAATTTCTACTGTGTTTCATTTCTATGGTGCAGAACGTATTCAGAGGGTTCTTCGATATGTTTCAAGTGTTTGTAAACTGTTGGTAGATGTTTAGGTTCCCTCAATGGAGATAAGAATGGAGGTAACGCTACGCACTCTACAGTTTCAGTTTAGTTCGTCTGTAACTTCTTTTCCATCGAGATATGAGTTCCAAACGAGAATTATCAATCGAAAAACGTTCCAGTATTCTGACCTTCGCAGAAAAAAAAATCGATTTTAGTTACTGTTGCAGATACTCGAATAACTTTCATGCAACGCGAATGCATATTTCGCTTGTGTCCGGATACTTATGGACGATAGTGTACATATAAAACTTCATTTAGTTAATGTTTCATCGAAATTTATCTATGAACTAGCTAAAATTCAAAGTTAATTATACATGCCTACGAATTCTTTACTATGATCAACACTCTTATACATACATGTAGCCCTTTTCACGGAACCCTAAACAATTTTTGAAGCAGTCCGTGTGAATTTCACTTGTGTTTCTTTACAACTGGTTGTATACTGAACGCATCAGTATGTTCGATTACAATTATACGACAGTCCCTGGAGTTAATGTCGACCCGCTACCCAATGACCGTCTTTTCTAATACGATTTTATTGTCTTTTACCGAACTTCGCTTCGTCGACGTATAAAATTATGTAAAAATATGCACTCATTTGTGGAACACTCTGTCCAACTGAATATTTGGTCTAATCAATAGTGCTCATATTTTTCTATATAATAATCATTTTATATAAGCAAACATTATTCACACCACTGGGGGAAAAACCGCTCGAGACGAACGAAGCTCCAATGCAAATATATGTTATAGGTTTTGTAAAAGGGCGCGAATGGTAAGAGCGAATGAACGATGAGTGCGAGAGAAAGAGTGAGAGAGCGAGTAAGAGAGAGTGAGAGGGAGAGACAAAAGTGCGAGGCAGTAGAAACCTAGGAGATTCAGACAAAAGCAGACCATCAATAGAGAACGACGTAAACGAATAGATTCCTTTTAGTTTCCTTATTAAAATATATGTACATTACAAGTCTCAGTTTAATTTTCTTTCTTAGTTTTCTGTTCGTTTCCTCCCCGTTTTCTCTAATATATATTTTTGTATTTTTTATTTTTTCGTTATCAAACTTTTGCCAACAGATTTTTCAGATTTATCTGATTAAAATAAAAGCAAACACGATATAATTTTGCCTAAATTTTCTGATAATATAATAGTTTCTAATGCCGAGGAGGACAGCGAGTGAAAAAGAAAGAAACGCTGCAATCGTAGCAGTCTGCAAAAGTCTGTTCAATTGTTTACAATGCTAATGCGTTTCTACCTTTTTTATTTCCCCTCTATTTTTTATATAACTTCCTCCATCATATTCGTGACATTTTTCTGATTAAAATGAGACCAAACATGATGTAATTTGAGTTATATTTACTTGCAATATCTTATTGTAGTAAAGTTATCGATGTACGCTCAACATTTAAAATTACAAATAAATATGTCCCGAATTACGCTGTGCTTGGTCTTATTTTAATCAAGAAAATGTCACAAGTATGTTGGTAAAAGTTTCCTAAAAAAATAAAAAATAAAAAAGTTTTATTCTTGCATTAGAATTGTTCTACCGATATGTACTGTTTGTTTACGTTTGATTATTCAGATGTCTTTTTCACTTGATGTCCGTTCCTACGTTCAGCAAAACATCAATTAATATGAGACCTATTCGATATAAGCGGAACTTCAGACTCGAGAAATTCGCTTATATCGAGTATCTACTGTACTGGATGTAGCACTATACAATTAGATTTAGGATGGAAGGATGTAGTGCTATTCACTTAGAATTCTAAAATATGATAATCAATTTTCAGAGCTGGAACACTCGTTGCTGTGTATAGAAGCCTCGTATGCAACGATTGACAACATCAGAGACATTATTTTAGGAAGAACAGAAGCCTTCGTGTCGGTGGCTCATGGAATACGAACAATGGGATCAGCAGCACTAACTCTCTCTTACATAGCAATGGGTGCAGCGGACGCTTATCACACCGATAATCTGATGCCTTGGGACGTAGCTGCTGGTGTGCTAATTATCAGAGAAGCAGGTGGTGTGGTAATCGATACAAGTGGTATGTCACTCGATATGATAACTTTTAACCTTTTGCGCTCGAGAAGCGATTCTCAGCCGCCACTCAACTTAACACTAAAACTACCAAACCGGTCAAATGACCGTTTCACAAGTTTCTTATTATAAGATACACATTTTATTAACCAGTTAAGTGAGTTTGACGACTATATCCATTATGGAGATGTGGCAGAACTTTGTGTCATGACGACTATATTCGTCACGCGTAAAATTTTGTTACAATTTGATATTTAAATTGTAATTTTGGCGAAAACTGAATTATATTCGTAAATTGTAATATGTTTAAAATGTTTAGAGGTCAACACGAAATGAAATAAACAAATAAAAAGTATAAATGATTTGAGATGGATTCACAAATTCTTGAGAGCTAACTCATCATTACCTGATTATCTTGACACACACAGGTGCGCGCTTTGCAAAAAGATCGTCACAGTTAACTGGTTAATAAAATAAGATTACCAAATATTTCTTTATTTGACGAATCACAATTAAAGAAATGCAATGAAAAATAAAATTCTGTTTCAGGAGGAGAATTCAACATTATGTCGCCCAAAGTACTAGCAGCAGGTAATAACAAATTGGCTAGTGAATTAGTAAAATTAATTAAGAAAGCTGATTCGAAGACGATGCAGAAGCGAAGATCAAAAGAAGATCATCGGAATTGAGTCATCAAAATGAACAAACATAGAACAAAAACTAAACCATTTTTTTCTTATATAATTTTCTCGTATTAATATAAATTATCTAGATTTTCTTGCCAAGTACGAAACTTATATAAAATAAATCACGTAATAACAAAATCTTTTTGATTTCGAATGCTCTGTGCATTTGACCTGAAATGATTTCGCAATGCTGATTCACATACAGCAAACATTGTTAGACAATTATAAACAATTAAATAAGATTCCACGACAAATCAGATTACAGTGCTAAACATACATGAGCCTGTGTATTATTAGAACTAATTGTGTTAATTGCTTACTTCGAAACTGAATAATAGTTGGAGCTTAGCATTGTAAAAGTTATAGTATTCATTTTAGAAAAAACTTTCAAGCTGATTTAAATAAAAAGATCATAAATTCGATGCTTGTAAAATAATACATGTATACAGTATTCAATAAATCAGTATTATATGAAATATATTTATCTTTCGTTGTTATTTAAATTTTCAGCTTATTGTTGTTACTTAAATTCAACGCGTATCACTTTTATAAGTTACTTAAGATTAATGACGGAGAAAATTCATTTTTATGGTTCAAATAACTTCCAGTATTAATTTCTTCAATTAAGGGACTTCTATGTAGGAAGCCGAAATGAAACTGCTTTTCAAGAATTATTTTGAAGAATACAGACTGAATAAATATTTGTAAGCTTTTGAGGACTATTTACTAAATACTTCAGCTTCATTTCGGAATTTTTTTTAATTAAATAAAATAGAAAATGGCGGAGGTACAGTATGATGTGCTAGAAGCGTCGCAGAGTGACTTCTAAAATGGTGTACACTGTAGTGTCTATTCTTATTATCTGAAAGAGCCAAGCAGAGAAATCTGGTGAATATATAGCTGTAGTAAATGGATGACCAAAAGATATTAAAAACAAATTAAAAATTGAAAAAATAAAAGACCTCAGAACAAAATGTTTAATATTAGGTTGGAGAATAAGTTCGTAACGTTTTGACATTTTCTTTTTTTTTACAGCGATATTTTGTAATTTGCAAGAGGTTATAATATTCATTCGATAGAGCTCTTTCTGCTCTACAAAACTGTGTTAATCGTTTTTTTCAGTAGTTTTATTCGTTATTACTATTTAGACTTAGAAATGAAATATCCAGGAGGTAAAAAGCAGCATTTTTGACACCTGCTCTTCTTCACTTTCCATCGCGGCCAAAAAGCTGCTGAAGCAGCCCGGGATATTTGCAATGTATATGGAGAAGGTGTCATAGGTGAGTCGACAGCACGGAAATGGTTTGCAAAACTCAAAAATGGCAATTTTAAAGTTCGAAAATTCGCCCCGCAGCGGAAGACCTTCTGAGTTCGACGAAGGGCGTCTCCGAGCACTTGTGAAGTAGGACGGTTGCCAAACTAGTCGTGAATTGGTCGACAAAATGAACTATGATCACAAAACTATTCTCAATCATCTCCATTCAATGGGATTTGTCGAAAAATTGGGAACCTGGGTGCCTCACGAACTGAATGTTACAAACTTATTCCCCAACCGTATATTTTAAATAAAAATTGTACTCTTTCTTGCAGTAAAAAAAAATGTTTTATTTTAGTGATTTTAATTTACTTTGATGTTCATCCAGGAGACATTACTTCTATTAAAATGTATACAAAATTTCAGTCCGATCAATTGAGTAGTTTTTGAGTAATCGTGTATACCGATATTCAACTTTCATCGTAAAAACAAGCTTTTAGCAAATCGCGTTTAAAGTTTAATTTGCTTGAGCGTAAGATGTTCAGCGTAAGGTGTTTCAGCACAAGATGTTGAATAATTTTTATACCTACCATTACTTTGGTATTTCCGTGTAAGTACTTCTTTCAAAACATCTGACTAAACTCTATTACAGGTATAGAAGCACTTCAAACATTAAATAAACACCTCCTTGGTCATTATACCACCACACGCGTCTTGAATCGACGCGAAGGTGGGTTACGGGTTTAGACTCTCACAGTAGTAGCTTTGTAATTCACTTCAAATACCAATGCGTTTCATTTCTATAGGTTTCAAAGTAACTTTCTAACAAGGAAAGGCACGCAAGTGTCCCCCTCCGATTTTGATGAAACTTCGTAGGTTTGTTAAGCAGGCAAAAATAAGGGACACGTATTTTTTTTTTATCAGCTGAGACGCGGGTTTAAGGGGTGAAACGAACCCTTAAAGTTTCGACCCCTTTTGACTATCTCGAAAACCATACGAGATACATTAAAACTTCTAATAGAAAAGTTGTATGGTTTCTTGCGTATAATAACAGGATGTTAACGAATTTTGCAAAATACAATTTGTTTATAACAAAAAAATTTTTCATAACCTTATTTTACAATTTATTCAAATTTGTATAATGACAAAAAGTGTAGAGAATTTTATTACAAATCCATTGGTATATATATATACAATATTGCCTCCTACAATTCCTCAGATTTTTATCATAAATGTTCGCGTATGGCATAGTGGTTCATTATGTGATGCATAGCAAAATACGGGATTTTGAAAATGAGGTCTTGACGATATGTATCTACTTTATACCATGGAGTATTTGAACCTCGATTACAGCAGACCATGTTCAAGGCGATGAATATTTTTGTTATGGCATCGACATCCGGAAAACTTACAAAAGAAACTTTTAAAACCTGGTTAATAGAAGTTTATTCTCCAAATACAAACAACAAAACAGCTCTATTATTAGATTCTTGGAGCGCGCATTGTTGTCGTAGGGTTGACGAAGCTATTCCGATAAATAAAAAAATAATGTTATTTATGATTCTAACTGGAACTACAAAATATTTACAACTATTATACGTGTACGGATTTCGCGTATGGCAAAATTTTGTTTGTCGCTTGTCGGACATAGTTGTTATATTACAATATGACATTAATCTCCACACACGAGATAGCATTCTAAAACTACAATGACTTGTTCATAATCAGTTTTCTTCACCACGATTTGAAAATTTCATTTTATGATATAAAAGTGGATTCATATCGTCAAAACCACCTCATTTTCCAAATACAGTAGAATTTTGCTATGCATCACATAATGAACCACTATGCCATATATATATGCCGTGATGTACCAATTATTACATATACTTAATGCCGGAAACCGTTGTGTTTGAAACATTTTTTCGAAGAATATCATTATTGCCACGATTATGTTCCCTAACTTATTCAAACTATTCGTTACCTATAAAATTGACATATACATAGAATACCTATGTACTTTAACAATACATGTTTTGTAATACGAATTAATAAAATTAACAGTTATGTATAACGCAAATAGAATTGTCTCTTATTTATGCTTAAAAATAACGTTGACTGGTAGTGTAATATCGTACGATATGATCCGGTTTAGTATCGTGCGGCGCGTCGCGGGCGCGCACGCGTAATGTTTATAATAAAAATCTGAGGAATTGTAGGAGGCAATATCGTATGTATATATACCAATGGATTTGTAATAAAATTCTCTACACTTTTTGTCATTATACAAATTTGAATAAATTGTAAAATAAGGTTATGAAAAATTTTTTTGTTATAAACAAATTGTATTTTGCAAAATTCGTTAACATCCTGTTATTATACGCAAGAAACCATACAACTTTTCTATTAGAAGTTTTAATGTATCTCGTATGGTTTTCGAGATAGCCAAAAGGGGTCGAAACTTTAAGGGCTCGTTTCACCCCTTAAACCCGCGTCTCAGCCGATAAAAAAAAAATACGTGTCCCTTATTTTTGCCTGCTTAACAAACCTACGAAGTTTCATCAAAATCGGAGGGGGACACTTGCGTGCCTTTCCTTGTAAGTAATAAAAAAAAACACAAATTTTTTACTCATTTCAAACATAATAATTTTTATTTTCAAAAAAATTAAGTTTTATTTAACGATGTAAAGTTAACTGTTTATTGAAAAAATCTTTAGTTAAAGTTACTTTAATTTGATAAAATTGATTGTAAATAAAATTTGAAAATTAACTTAAAAAATCATTTAGAAAACGATTGAAAATTAATTCTTGATTAATTGACATGTAGTTATAGATTAAATGTTAATTGTTAATTGGTGCTCAATGAGATAAACGCTTAATGTATTTTTTTATAATTTTATCGAATTACAGAACTATACCATTAAGAAATTTAGATTATAGTTGAGAATATTTGAAACCATTAAAACATTTTAACAAAATATATTAATTATAATTAACTTTATATCGTTAAATAAAACTTAATTCATTTGAAAATAAAAATTAAAATGTTCGAAATGAGTAAAAAATTTGTGTACGATAAAGATGGCAATTTGAACAACTTTTTCATTCATTTTATTCACGTACGTTATGAGGCTATAAATATAATTACGAGTGACATTAAAAAGTATGGTGTGTCAGTATTCTTTGATATGATATTTATGCGTACACTTATCCTACTTCCGACTAAATTTATCACGTTGCACATTAGTGCTCCAACATTAATATATACCATTCAGCAATGTTAATAATCATATTTAGTTATGCGTAAATACATGTTAACTTGTTGAAAAGTCGTCAATAACGGCCAAATACTGAATTTAAATTTAGAGCTAATTTTCTTTTATTTTGTTTTCAAGACTGTCAATTTTCCGTTTGTGTTGTTTTTCGTTTCCTCAGGTTTGCCTGCGCTCAGTGGAGTCATCGCGAGTGTTATGTTTGAAAAGCACTACATTTTGCTCTTTTAAAATTTACTTTTATAATTTTATTTATGTAATACTTTTATATTATGTAATACTGTGTATTTTGGCCGCTTACAGTTATTTACATTTTTATGTGTGTTCCTGAATAAAATTTACGACACAAATAAATCAATAAATTAATGAAACAGCTGTTCAAATTTTCATTTTACTTGATTTAAATAATTGTTTCATAGTTATTTGTAATTACTGTATTTTAAAATTTTTAAATTTGAAGGATTTATGTTTCCAAATATCTAAATTGCCAGATTTTCAAATTCTCGAATTTCTAAATACAATACAAGCTTTCAAATTTAAAAATTTTCAAAAATAGTAGTGTTAGAAAATTCCCAGTGACCCACCCCAATAAAGCAGGGACGACGGGCACATGGCCGTCCTACGACGACCACCACGGGGTAAAGGCCTGACGCTGTGATGTCCGAACCATAAAACAACTCTGGGGCCCCAAGTTTCGCGGAGACTAGGACATCTCGCGGAACGGAAAGAGGGCATTCGTTTAGAGACCTTTGGAGGACATTCTTCTCTCGAGGACACTACTTCGCCCACGGAATCAGCTTACATAAAATATATAGTATTTTTGAAATCGAACTTAGCCATTCAATCATTTTCTACCTCGTCTTACAGTAGGTCTTATATTTGCAAAATTTAATATTTCACACTTTCAAATTTTCAAATTCCTTGATATTTAAATTACCAAATTTTTTAATTTTGTAATCATCGAATTCCAAAAGTGTAAATCCCCAAACTTTAAAATTTTTAAATTCTCAAATGATCTAATTCCCACATTCCAAAATTCAAAAATCCCAAGCTTCTAAATATCCAAAATGTCGAAAACTTAAATTTCCAAATGCATAGATTACCAAATTCAGTAATATTCAAATTTTAAACGTTCAAATCCCTATATTTTTACATTAAAAAATGTTTAAAAACATAAACTTCCAAATTCATAAACACTCAAATTGTCGAATGGAATTCGCAAATTCCCAAATTCCCCAGTTGCCAAATTCCAAAATATTAAAATTTCAAAAAGTTCAAATTGCAATATCCTTAATTCTTCAAGGACTTAAATATCAAACTTCTTAAACACTTATTTAATACCCATTGAAAAATAGGTATTTAAATAATGTTAAATACCTATTTAAAAATTTTCTAATTTAAAATCGTTATTAAGTTAACAGTTCATCAAAATATGCAATATATTGTAACGTTACTATAAAACATCCTATTCTATTTCGTCGGTTAACCCCTTGTACTATGATTTATTTGTCAGATGCGTTAGTCAGAACTAGCCAGATCCACAGTATTAAAACAGACAAAGAAAGTTGAAGTGTCATGTCAAACTGGTAATTATGCAATCGTTGACTATGCAAATAATTGGACTTCAACTCCAAATTGAAACATATTAAAAATTCGAGTAAAATTGACCACAGCTGAAGTCTGAGTGCGTCACGAGTCTCTTCAAAATAGTGCAAGTAACTGTTACAAAATATGCAACTTGTAGTATAATTTGGACACACACTCTAAAGCGTCGAATTTTGTTATTAAATAAATTTTATCGAATAGCAAATTAGTATGAAATTCATCGCAGTGTGATGAGTGAACATAGCACCAAAAGAAGTACCTAACCACCTGAGAAACTTCAAATTGTTGATTAAACACAGAACTTCAAAGCTGAAACTTTGGTCGATACGATGCGACATCTAAGATAAGCACTACTCCTCAAATGTTTAGATTCAACTGCCTATGCCGTTTGCGCGATTCTGTATCAGTACTGACAAAGATAAGAGGATGCTCACACGAAGACTCTGTGTTCAATCGATCAGTCGTTGCGTCGAAGGCCTCGTCACTAGTGATCATGACGACCGAGCAAGATATCAGAGAATACTTCGAAACTGCCAAAGAATTAACCCTACAAGCTGGCGAGGTGAGTCCATCTAGTGACATCCGATTGGTCGCCAAGAAAACGCGGGAAATACACTGCTAGTCAAAATTGTATGTTCGTTTCGTGTTAGTTTACTGTCATGACTAACGCTACTCATTTTCCCCTTGCATCACGTAAGAAGCTCACACACAAACAACAAAATTTTACAATGTTGTACACAATGAATTTTTATTACTTTTATGGAAAATAGTAGATTAGACAAGCATCATTCGTAAAAGGAATCGTTTGTTTAGAAATTTTATTTAAACAAAAATTATTTCCAATAATCAATCTCTATCTTTTAATTTGGATTTTATTGATCCTAGGATTTTCGATCTTCGTCAAATTTTGTTAACCATCATTTTATTTAATTATTAAATCGATGCGTTAAGACGTTTCGAATACTTTTTTTTATAAATTCGATTTAGTATTCTTTACACATTTTATGTGATTATATGTGGAGAACCAGATGGTGATTTTAAAATTTGAACATTTTGATACTTAAACCATTGTGTACTGTGTTGTGAATAAGAGAATTATTCCGTTAAAATATGAGTAATATTTTATCATTTCCGTGTAGATAAGAGAGGCAATATGATTATAAAATTCATGGATGTTTTTCGTTATTCCTCTTCACAAGTAGAAAATAAAAAAAATGAAACAAAAGAATTTAAAAAGAACTTAAATTTTTATAAGGTGTGGAACTAAGAAAAAAACATTCACAAGTAGTTCCGTAACCAAATGCCTTGACTACTTTGTTAGCGATTAAATCATTGGATAATCTTTCAAAAGTAAGCGATATGAGACTTAATTTAATTGCTTCGACTTTTATCTTATCCAAAACAAAAATATTAAAAGTCACATAATGCATTCATCATATAAAGGAAATGAGAAGGTTGAAATTATTAATACGCGTTTTCGCCTGATAATGGTAAAAAGAAACGGTTTTTATCTACTTAGCTGTATTGTTTCCTACCAAAAATCAATTTGGAAAAATTAAAGGATGTATGAAGTTCTAGAATTTAAGTATGAAGTTCATTTCTTGTCATTTTATGCACTTAGGATTTATAATGAACAAAATTTTTAAAAATTTGATAAAATATTATGTCACATCCATTATATCAGAGAATAAAATTTTGGCATGCTACTACATAAGGGAAAGTGCGTGAAACACCTAATCAAGGTAAATTTTACATATCTAAATTTTCGAATTTTTAAGTTACCCAAGTTCCTTGAGCTTTAAAAGAATACGAGGATTAACGCTTATAAATTTTTACATTTCCAAATTTCAAAATTCTACATATAGTTTTACAGATATCCAAGTCCAAATTTTGTAATTTTCTACTTCTCAAGTTCTTAAATTCCGAATTTCCTAATTTCCCAAATTCCTAAATTCATAAATGTTTAAGTTCAAAAAAAGTAACTTTCAAAATATCTAAATTTTATTACCCCTAAAATCCTAAAACTGAAAACTTCGTGGAATTAAAAAATTTAATAACATAAGTACTTTAAAATTTCTGCTAATAATGATAATAATAAAATAGTCCTTAATTATTGAAATTTCTGTCATAATTATTTATTAAACACATTTTTTTCATAAATGAACCTATGTTTTCATTTAACCTACGAATAACATTGGACGCAAAAAAAGAAACAAGTTATTGTGCATATAAAAATTACAAAATCTATTCTGATAGTATTATTTCCCTTACATTTTTATTTAATACTGCAAAAGGAAAGACTGCAATCCAAACTGTAGAAAAATTGAAGAAAATTGTATTATCCACAACAACACGCTAATTACAAATAAAATGAACTATTATAATTTTGACTAGTAGTGCATGAGTTATAACGGTTATATGAAAGCTCACTCTTAAATCATTATTAATACTGTATGCCTCAATTAGCATTATTTACTGTTTCTATGAACAAGAAATAACCTCTTAATTATTCACTAAATACTATATTTATTATTGTAAATACACTCAACATATGCTTAAAGCTAGATTTGCAGACGTTTAACGACCACTTATATTTGAATTGAAATTAAATTATAAAAATAAATAAATAATGAATAATATGTAAACCAGCTGATACAATGACTCTTTATTTGGATGAAGGTTAATATGTTTTGACAAAAGTTTCTTAATAATTTTCGTAAATTAAAATAACATATTAACACATTAACAGATATATATTTGAGCAGCCTATAATTATTTTAAATTCACGCTGCTCTTTTAATTCAAAATAAGGCTACCGACAGATATATATACATGGTGTCTCACAACTCGTGTAACTCCCGGAAGGAGGTGGTAGAGGACGTAAGTCTGAATAAGATTTCCCTTTGCAAAAATAGGGATTGAAGCTTCGTCTTGTGGCTGAGCGTGCGTAATTCTCGCGCTCTCATTGGTCCGTGTTTTTCCTTAACCCTTTCGCTACGGTGATTTTTTCTGAGAAATGTGATTATGGTCTTATTTATTATAATAAAAAGTCAGATATTCTTATTTATAAAAAGTAAAGCTAAAGCCTTTCTATAGTTTTTTATCCTTCCTTTATGTACAAAGGATAATACAAATGACAAATGTTATAACACGCCGTCATAACTCTTTTTTATAAAAACTTTTTAATCGCTAGGAAAAAACTCTGTTGGTATAAAAGTGGGCGCCTATAGGCGCCCACAGTAGCCAAGGGGTTAATAATTCAAAAACGAAGCTTCGAATTCTACTTTTGCAAAGGAAATCTTATTCAGAATTACGTCCTCTACCACCCTTTTCCGGGAGTTACACAAGTTGTGAGACACCCTGTATACTTAACTCATTAAATTTTTGTTTAATTTTCATATGAAACGTTCAATATTTTGTTATATTAAATACATATGAATTTAAAAAAATAAATTACATAATTAACTTGTTCTTTGATTAACTTTATGAAATTAACTTGCGATTATGCATAATGTATACCATGAAATTACCACATTTCAAAAATACAAAAAAGCATTCAGAAAGTAGCCCAATAAAATTTTTTATAATTCATGTACAGTAAATGAAATAAAATCAAGAATAACTGTAACATAAAAATCCAAGTGCAAAGTATTAAGATTTTTTTTATAAGTAATAATCCATTATTATTATTATTATTATTATTATTTTAAATTATTGCTTGAGTTATTAATTGTAATTGCAATTCTAATTAAGTAGATGAAAATAAGAAACTAAGCACATAAAGTAATAAGTTATAATTATTACTAATTCTCAAATTATGTTGTTTGGTATGTAATCTTTTTCAATCGATGAATAGAACTTTTCTACTTTTCTGTCAATAAAGAAATTTTTCATTACTCCCTAAAAGCCATCTGTCATTAAAAATTTGCTTGCCATAAGTCTATAGAATTGTAATCAATTTCGATTATCATATGCAATAAAATTTATAATTTTTTTTAAAAGGATTTTAAATAGATATATAAGATATATTTAAAAATTCTTTAAATTAAATTAAAATTACATTTTGGGAACCTTTAAAAAATACAAATACAAAAAAATTTAATTGTGATAAATGATCTGTTTAATCAATTACTATTATTGAATTTATCTGTTTTGTCAAATAACAGAATGTAAAGAATGTGTTTCTTTTTTGCTCTGCAAGTGAGGTAAACGAAGACATTCAATCAATTACTCTTATTGAATTTAACTTCTCTATTAAATGAAAGAATGTGAGAAATGTTTCTGTTTGTTTTTCTTTGCAAACGAGATAAACGAAGGCTTGTTTAATCAATCACTGTTAGTGAATTTAATTCCTGTGTTAAACAAAAGATCGTATACATCCAATCGAACATTTGATTTCTTTAAAATTATGAATGTAACTATTTCAAAATTTGTCGACACGCATTTCCAAGAAATACTTACCGATTTTAAACTCTTCGAAAAAGTAGGTAGTTAAATACAAAAGAGAACTTATAGTCGGAAACAAGCGAATTGCTTTTACTTATCACACCAGCGATACTTATCAGATAAAAGCAGGCAAAAGCTACAAACAGGCAAGAATTCATATCTCAGCGGTCATAATATTTATCTGTGTTTCATTTTCTCCGTAGCTATTCAAATCTGGCTTCGAAGGACAGAAAGTCGTGGAAGCGAAGGAACATGAGTGGGACTTAGTAACAGACTGTGACAAAAAAATCGAGGAGTTGTTAACTAAAGGCCTGAAAGAGAAATATCCCGATCATGAGTGAGTCACCAACTGATTTTTATGAATTAGCAATACGTAGAAATTTTAAACAGCATTACAAATTTTTTAACGAGACAAAAACGTTCTCGGTGCATGAGAATTGATCACGTTCCAGCGAACAAACGAAACTATCTTTTCGCAACTGTACCATTTCCTTATTTTTCTATAATCTTAATTCGAGATATAAGGTGAACGCACCTACAGGGTGTCCACGCCTAAGTGTGACAGCGATATTTCATGAACTATTGATGTCACGAAAAAGTGTTTATATGGAAATTGCAGGGTAAAAGAGGCAGAGTCAAACATGAGGCACTTACCGCAACAATAAAACTATTTTTATGACTTACTACTCAAATCGTGACGTTTCTGCTGAAAATCAGTAAATTTCTAAGCGTTATATCTCGAAAATTAATAAAAATCGAGTAAATATATTAAACCTTGATGAATTTGTCTTGAAAAGCACTACCGCCTGATCGAAAAAAAATATATAGTTCCATTTAAAAAACGAAACGTTACCATCATATCGTTTACATTAATAACATTAAACAAATTTTGCTTATGCCAAAACATAGAGCCCCTTTTACCCTGCAATATAAACACTTTTTCGTAACTACGAATAGTTCATGAAATATCGCGCTGTCATACTTAGGCGTGGACCCTGTATTAGCAGCTGCGTTTCAATTATTAGTTACCCATTGTTTCATTTTATGAAAAATTATGAGCAAGATTTATTATCATTTATTTACTATTATTTCGATAATTATCTTTAAATTGAAGTGTCCATTAGCAAATATAATGGAAATTTTAGGATAAATTATTAAATGCATACCTATTTCTAAAGTCATCAGTTACATAAAAAAACGTAATATACTCTAGTCATAAATAATAACTAAACAATAATTTGTTTCAATTAATAATAAAATATGTAATTAACAGTGTAATTAAAAAGAAAACATTTTCATTTATGTAATTATAAAGTATTGTGATGGCCAATAAAAGGGACATGAGACCAAGTAATTTTCAATAATAATTATGAAAACAATCATTATTGTAATTGCAAACTGATTTACATAGATACTTAGAGGAAGTAACATTTATGCTAATAAAAAATGATTACTTTTAAATGATCATATTCTTACATGTTCAATAACAAGGGCATACACAGTGGGTGACTAAATTATTAAAATTACTGAACTATACTCCGCATATTTTTTTTAATATACAATAAAAGCAACTTTAATTAGTTTAACAATAGTCATTAATATAAAATAATTTACATATTTTAGAATAAAAGGCGAGTATGGATATAAATGTATTTTAATTATTCCATGTTTCGGCCTTCTGTGACTAGTTGAAAACCTTGACTTCAATTTAAACGACGCTATAGTCGATAGGTGTTAAATTTTTACGTATTTAGAACTGTAAATAAAAAGTGTAGAGTGACGAAATATTAAATACTTATATTTTCTTGTATACTATATTGTTCAACTTATTTTTAAGTGTACACTTTTACAATTAACTACGTGTGTTGTTAATAGTCAGCAAGTGACAGTGAACGGCAGATTCGATGAGTAAGAAACGTGTAAAGTATTGTCCGGTCTAAGTTTTTCACATCAAGGATGATGTTAAAATTTGGAAGGTTGGAACATTTAAATATTTTAGTTGAAGAACTTAATTAAAATTTCTCAAAATATTTTATTATACTAAAATTTATTCTACTTATCTTCAGCAGTTCGATACCCATACATGTTTCTATTCGTTTCAGAAATTTCTTTTCCATATTTATCAGAATGTCTATTACAATGTTTTCACACACAATCTGAATTCTGTTCTTTAAATCTACTATGCTTCTTTTTGCAACTTGTGTTGTAAAATTCAAAATTATTAACCAGTTGACTATGGCGATCTTTTTGCAAAGCGCACGTTAGTGTGTGTCGCGATACTCAAGCAATGACGAGTTAGCTCTCAAGAATTTGTGAATCCATCTCAAATCATTTACACTTTTTATTTGTTTATTTCATTTTGTGTTGACCTCTAAACATTTTAAATAAATTACAATTTACGAATACAATTTAATTTTCGCCAAAATTACAATTTAAACATCAAATTGTAACAAAATTTTACGCATGACGAACATAGTCGTTATGATACAAAATTCTGCCACATTTCCATAACGGATATAGTCGTCAAACACACTTAACTGGTTAAAGATGGAAATATATTTACTCCTATCTGTCGGTTGCCCTTACGAAGAGAAATTCATGACATCACCCTCGATGCGGAAAACTTAGACCGTAATGGACAATACTTTCCACTGTTATTCTTTGGACCTGTTCGACCATAAACCCCTGCTATCAGTTTTGGTAAGCAGAGTTAAAGATGCAGCACTTACCGCAACAATAAGACCGTTTTTAAGACTTAATGTTCAAATTGAGACTTGAGCTGCTAAAAAGCAATCAATTTCTAAGCGTTATATCTTGAAAACTAATAAAAGTCGGATGTACAGTATTCACTCCGTAAATGTTACTTTTGCCGGTCTCGATTGTAACATTTACAGTAGAGGTCCTACATTTTTTGTAGTGTGCCGAACATAGAAAGAGACAGCGATACAAAAGACAAGGAGGGATAGAGTTTCGAGCGTTCGGCAAATATGAAAGACTCGCGCGTGTTCTGTCTTTTAAATTTAAAAATCAAAATTCCTTATTTTTGGTTTTTCGTGGATGAAACTTTGATTATCGGATTCGTCTCGTTTTTCTGATTAAAATGGTACCAAACACGGTATAATTAAAGTCATAATTACTTGTATAGCAAGCCGTTAGGAGGAATTCGTATCTCTGCCGTAAATGTAAAGTTTGCCGTAAGTGTGAAAGCCCGAAACTTTTATAGCTTGTTAAATAAGTAATTACGATCGTAATCATATTGTGTTTGGTGTCATTTTAATCAGAAAAACGAGACAAATACGATGGTAAAAGTTCCATTGACGAAAAACCAAAAATAAAGAATATTGATTTTTGAATTTAAAAGACAGGACACACACGAGTCTTTCATGTTTGCCGAACGCTTCAACCTTCTGCCTCTCTTTCTTTTCCATTCGCCGTTCTCTTTTATGTTAAAAACTTTAATCACTTGTTACACACGCAATTGTTAACGTAATTATATCATGTTTGGTGTCATTTTAATAAGGAAAATTAGACAAATATGACAGTAAAAGTTTCATGAAAAAATAGTAAGAAATAAGAAAATTGCAATCTTTTCCTTTGCTTGCATTAGTATGTGTCTCACCGATATTCGATCCTCGTCGTTTCTATGAAAGCAGTGTTGACCATAAAAGTCTATTTAAATTATTCAGAAATCAATTAACGGCATTTGTAGAGGTATAAAATGTCTAAAATATTGTAAAAGATTGTAAAAATAATGATATTTTTAATAAAAATGCTGATTAGCCCTCTTCATAGGAGGTGACTTTAAATTATATATCTAATAAACATTGCAAAAAACAGCAAATTCCAAAAACACGTATCCTCTATTTTTATCCATAGTTTACGTACACGAAGTTGTAAAAAAATAGATCAACATTTAGTGCAAAAATTTAAACAAAAATGATAAATTTTCAAAATATTATTTAAACAAATAAAGTTTATTGAAATTTTTTTACGCACAAAAATCCCCTATTTAAAGACGAACAATTTACAAAAAAAAAAAGAATCCAATCATCTTCTTTAATTCCGGAGATATTCCAAAAAATATGATTCCAACCCCCAACTTCGAGGGCTATTTTCACCCCTTCAATGTGAACGATGGCCGATAAAAAAAATACGTGTCAAATATTTTCTTGAGAACTACCTTTCACATAAGTTACATTAAAATCGGTGTGTCGCGGTTCAATATGTTTCCTTGTTAGGCGTGGACACTCTGTATGCATTACACAGTTGGTGACATGGTCATATACGCGTTACACAGTAGGTGACATGACTATGTATGCAATGCACCGGTGACATGCTCAACTAAGAATGGTGGTATGACAAATTATAGTATATTTGAGTATACGTAATGTAATATATTTGAAATAGTAACAAAAATCGGTAGTATAGTGGATGCACAGCGTGCCGCAGCCTTTTATCTTCGAATTTTACTCACGTAATCCATATGCAAAAACAAGTCGAAGAGATTATATTAACATAGCGTTTTAAACACTTTATTAAAAGATTACAAAATGACTTCGGACTATTTTTTTAATATACTTTTCGACATATGTATAGTGTATCCTAGTTTTGTACGTAAAACAGGACCAGCAAGTTTCATAAATAAAAATTATAAAAAATGTTATATAAAAATAGCTTAAGTGTTGTATTGAAAGATTAGGAGGAATATACGAAATAAAATGATTTTCTTCTCCAATACTACATGTGAATGATTGTCGACTTTTATACCTTTTTAAATAACATTTAATAATGTATTTGAGACGTTCATAGTACTATTCTTTCTTATTCTTTTTCTCTAAAGTCTATATTTTCGATGATATTTAATAAAAACTGTCAAAAGCGGGTATGGAGGTGGACTAGGGAGCTTTTAGGAACTTTCTTCTCTAATCAAGGGTTTATAATTTTAGCACAATCGGAAGTTTGCGCTTTTCGGAACCCTTATAATATACTGAATCTAATATTTCAGATTTATGGGAGAAGAACACATGGCCAAAACTAAAGAACCGCTAGTGTTGACGGATAAACCAACATGGATCATGGACCCCATAGATGGAACTCTCAATTTTATTAATTCATATCCGTTTTCATGCATATCAGTGGCTTTGTCAGTTCGTAAGGAAATTGTGATAGGGATTATTTACGATCCGCTGCGGTCAGAATTATTCACTGCAATCAAAGGGCATGGGGCGTTTTTGAACGACAAGCGCATTAAGACCACTAACGTCACTGGTAATTATACACTGAATATGATTTAACAATAGTAAGAATTTTATTTCAAAGAATTAAATATGAATAATGATCGCCGGGAATTTTTAAGAATATGGTGGTTGCTTAATTAATTAATAATTTTTAGATACTATTTATCTTCTATTTTTATATGCAATCAAATAAACATTTTTATATTATGTCTATATTATATTATAACAGTTTTTTTTTATTATAACATCTATTTCGTAATATTCAACACAATATCCAAAGTATTAGTATCAAAGAATTAATCTAACGACTTATAGAAGCTTAAAATTACTTAAATAGCTCGAACTCGAATAATGTACTAGTAAAAGTAACTTAAATATTCTTTTATATTCTTATATATATTTTATCATTTTTCTACATTACTTTAATAAGTTAAAATAGTTTATAATTATTTTAGTAGACAGCAGTGTGAAAATAATGACAATAACATCAAATTTAATAATCTAATTATCTAGGAAAAATTAGAAATTAACAATGACACAAATCCGACAATTTGCTAATGTAAAAGTGATTTAAGATTCATTTAACAATTTGACAATACTCAAAATAAATGTAATAGTTTAAAAAGGATTCGACTTAAGGAAATTACTTTAAATACAACAATTTAACTACATAAGATAACTCAAAATAGAAACATTTTGTATTATTCCAATTAATGCAATAACTGAAACGATGAAAAATTCCTAAACACGACTAAAAATAGTTTATTTAATATCACTATAGAAATTGAAAGTAATATAACATCAGTATATACCATAAGGAAAAAAATTAATTTAAAAAATGGATACCATAAAGGAAAAAAATTAATTTAAAAAATGTTGTAAACGATGCAGTTTTTTCGTTACAGAGTTGAAGAAAGCTTTGATAGAATTCGAATTGTTTTCCTTGTTCATCCCAACAAAAAATCGGGACATCAAACTGGGTAGATTAGAAGCCTTGCATCGCGCTACACGAGGGTAAATATTACTTATTTTACTATTTCGATTTTTTTCAAATACATGTATCAAAATTTTATTATTATTTGTTTAACATTTTAAGCGTCAAAATATTTCACTTGCATAATGAAGGACTTTTAACTAGTGATAAATTACAATAAGGTGAAACTTTACGAACTTACCCACTTCACCTTATTTAAAAATTATTCTTCTTTATACGAATGTCAAGAAAGTATTTTTACAAATTTATTTTTAAATCGCCAAAACTATATATGGATAGTATATTACAACATACTTCTTTTCAATTTTCGTTAATTTTTCCCTGACTTTAATTGTACTTTCAGAAGAAAAATAGTTCACAGATCAATTTTTATTACGTTTAAAATCAATATTAAAGAACAAAAAATGACCAAAAACTAATTTAACAGTATTAAGTCCTTTACTGAGTAAACAACTTATATTTACTTCAGTACTTTTTTCTAATGTTTATTTACAACATTTCCTAATTTTATTGTAGTTCTTTTCGAAATAATGAACTGTATACATTCGATCAGCAGATGTTAGAAACAAATGTGACGCGAAGTATTGGAATAGTTAATATTTGAATGTTTAGGATTCGATTCATGGGATCAGCTACGTTATCTTTAGCATATGTAGCAAAAGGCGCACTAGACTCTTTTCAAATGGACAACCTTAAGCCTTGGGACATTGCAGCTGGAATACTACTTGTACGTGAAGCAGGTGGCTCCGTAATAGACACAAAAGGTATAATAATTAACCTGTTAATCCTCTATGTCAGGGACGAAAAACAGGGCAATCTTCTCAAGAGCAATGACTCGCGTTGTGACCCAAACAAACCAGGCCGCTGACATGAATGTCGCTTTAAGCATTGAAAATTTAACACTGGAACTACACATTAGATAAAATGATTGATTTTACAATCATATTAGTTTTAAAATCATTGCTTTTATTTTAATACTCCTACTTTGTGTTTTTTTCATAATATTTGAAAATTTTTAAATTTTGCAATGTGGAATTTGAAGATTTGAGAACTTTAGTATTTGGAGTTTACAAAATTAGGAATATGGAATACTTAGAAATTTGGACACTTTAAAAATACAGGGAGTTTGAAAATTGCTAATTGTAACATTTCAAAATTACGGTAATTTGAAAATTTACAAATTTGAGAATTTGAAGATTAGGAAATTTGCAAAAAAATCTAGGAAGTTGAGATTTTCAGGGATTCATGAATTTTCAAATTTCAAAATAATTTCAGAATATCAATCTCAAAAGTGTATACGGTAATAAACCATTTTTGCACAATTTTTTTACACAATTTTGTATATTCATTTTTAAACAATTTTGTGTAATTCTGGTCAAAAGTTCCAGTGCTAAACATATACCTTTAATAACAAATAATTGCACAAATAATTTATTACGCTATTACAATATATGCAATATTTGTAATTCCACAATAGTATCTATAATTTTAATTGGCTTATAATAAATATTTCTAGTAATAACTTTTAATAAAATTTTCAAGTTTAAGTGAAAAAATTGTATTCTGTTTAGCGGAGCAGTATGATTTTATGAAACCAAACACAATAGCGGCGGCAAACAACACTCTAGCTATGGAAATAAAACAATTAATCCTCGACACTGATCTGAAAATACTGCGCAAGAGGTTAACGAAGATGTAATGAAGTGTAAAATGAAAGTGATGTAACAGTGTCTTAAGTAGAATTAACAATTCGCTCGTAAAACTTGTTAGGTATGTGATAAAGAAACGATAATTCGACTGCCATGTGCTGAAAACAATAAAAGTATTATTATATTTTTAATCGATTTAAACCATAGTCTATTATTTTAACAAAGGCAAAATCACTGGTAAAAACTTAAAACGAAATCGATAGAAGCATCTTTTATAAATCGAAAGTTTCGTTCTTCAAAAATGTTCAATAAATTATTGAACGAATCTATTACAAATTACTACTTTATAATTGAAAATTTCAATGTGTTTTTTTTTTAAATCAATTTTTCCTATTTGACGCGCATCAATAAATGTTTTATCAATAAAGAAACTTGTATAACTGTTTTCTCCAAGAAATAAAGCCTTCAAAATAACGAAATTATTTCAGTTCATTTATTTCACTGTATAATAAGACAACATAAATTTATAATTTTATGGAATCAAGGTTTTCAACTTTTATCATTTTCTAAAAATTTTATTCTGCTTTGAATAAGTAGAACAGTTATTATGCTGCACGTCACATACCACTTTCAAAATAGACTGTTTGGCAGCTGTTGAAATAATTCCTTGAATATTTTGTCTTAACTTAATGACTATTGCTTCTGATTGTAAATATAAAGATTCTTTTAAAATTGTATTGTACAGCTTCTGAAAAAAGGAATCCTCCATATTCTTCTTAATTATTAAAGTCATAACTATTATCATTGAAGATGGATTTATTATAAAAGAATTATAATTTTTCTTTTTTCAATGGTAAGTCATACTTAATGACAATAATACCGTTTGACGAAGAAGAAGTTTCATAAAATGACGAAGGATTGTTAAAAAACATTGTTGCAATTGTATAATGTAAAAGAACACATTACATAATATAAACAACTTATATTAGTGAAACAGTGGGAAGAATTCAAGATCGTATTAATTTTTTAAACTAAACTTTTTTTTACGGTAATCAATTCCGTGAAACGTTCAATATAAGAAAGTATTAGAGTGTTAAAAAAAGAATCATTAAAAATTCATTGCCCACCCAACAATATAACATTTATAAGAACATCATCTTTTATATAATACAATATTTTTAAGAACGTCATTTCAATAAATGTGACTTACTATTTTTGGTTAAACAGAATACTCTGTACATTGTAATTAAAAAAAAACCTTTATGACAAAAACCAAGTTGGAAAAACAAGAAAATGAAGCGTTAGAGTAAAATAGCAAGAATATACTGAGAATTTATTTGTTGCTGTGTTTACGCAATAAAGTTCATTGAATAACAGATAAAGTCTTTCGAAATGACCTAATGAAAGAATTGTCTGCTGGATACTGAAACATTAATTACTCGTTGGACAGTTTAATCGTTAAATAATCAGTAAATCGATGACAATGACTCATGAAATTTCCGATCTACGAACGCATCGGATAACCAGAACAATTTAATTGATCTAGAAAAGATCTGTATGACTTTTAGATCCTATATAAAGAATAAGTGAATCACGGAGTACAGGTAACCTACAAATCAGATAATTATTACCACGAATCGAATCAGGAAAGCGGGGATTTTAATGACTAAACATGTACTTTAAATCTGCATAGGAATTTTAACTCGAATGAAAGAACCATTTTAATGAGAAACTCAATTAAAACTAAACAAAAGAGTGATTCATTGAAATATGCAAAAAAGGAAATTGTAAAAATAGCAAAAAACTTAATTTAATTAATTTAAGATCGTTCTATAAAACACAAATATATTAATTTATTGATTTCTGTTAGTGTTTCGAAAATTTTATGTATTTTTTTATTATATTATTACGTTCTTTTTAATTATTTTCTGACTGTATTGCTTAATCTATTTCTTTTTCTCTTTTATCAGAATTCCATTTTCAGTTTCAGGATATATCTTCTTTCATACAGATTTTTTAAATAACTTAGTTGTTACTTTAGGATCATGTAATCTCGGGATTTTTTTACTTCTTTTCGGTGATTTACTGAATTTAGGTAATTTCAGCTATTAGTTATGAAATATAGATTTTAAGTAACTCTCATAAATATACGACAGCGTAATGTGAACTACAATTTTTCAAAAATATTTAAAAAATCTTTTTGGAAAGTACTTGTAATTTCTTTTTTTTTTTCAGTACAAAGAAATACAAGATTTTAGTCAAACACCCTCATACACTTTAGAAACGAAAATATGTAAAGAGAAAAATAACGTTATTGTTATTTTTTATTTCAACTAAAAAAATTAATCTCTAAACAAATTGACTATGTTACCCAACTAATACATGTGAGATCAACTATATAATAAAAGAATGTTATAAATATTTGTTTTTCGGAAAAGTTCAAAACTGTCGCGCTGACAATTTTATAATTACGCTGTACTGCGTGTTAATGCTAGTGGTTGAAGTAAATTCGATCGAGTCTTGTTGAATACTACACATGGTGTGCCGACTAATTTTGTTATAACTATTTTATGATATAATTGATTTCTACACTTGAAGTTACTTACTGTTATATACTAGGTATCGATTGGGTCAGGGTTAGGTAGGATTAGGACATGGTTCGGGAAGGACAAACCAAGGTTAGGTGGGGTTGGGAGTCTAAGGGTGCTAGTCGGACCTCTCACCTTCTCGTGGGGACCTCTGGGTTGAAGGACCTCTAAATCGTCTGGTATAACTTCCGTTGAGTACTTGATGGTGAGAGCCTCTACGCTAACAGGGGAACGGCGTGTGTGCATGTGTGTGTAAATGTTACGAACCTACGTGCTCGCCAAAGTATGCCCAATGAAATGAGAGGCTGTACCAGAAGGGTCTTAGGGCCCTGACAGGTGCAATCATGCTGAGAAGGCTCAAACAGAGGACAAAACCGGTGCCGGCGTTGAATGCAAGCGCAAATGGGCCCCGGTTAGTCGTTCCTGGATATATATTCCCGCGAGACTAATCGAGGGAGAAGTAGTAGCCCCTTAAGCGTTTCGTCTAATTTCAAAGAATATAGAAATTCACTAAATCCAATGGTGTGAAGTTCGTCGAATGTTCTCTGTTTATTTACTGTGTTTTTGGTTAGAGAGACAAGGACGGTAAATATGATGTTACGAAAAAACACGCATTACGCGAACCAAAACGCCTCTACGAAGAAGTAATATTTCGACATGATTTCTTTTGCATACTATTGTCAGAAGTTTAATCTAGGTCGGTCCGCGGGCCGATTTTGCAATTTTGTCCAAAACAATTTTATGCACTGAAAACTAACATTTCTTATAGAAGAAAATTTTTCACGTCCCATTTTTCCAAAATCGGCCCGCGGACCGACCTAGATTAAACTTCTGAGAGTAGTATGCAAAAGAAATCATGTCGAAATATTACTTCTTCGCAGAGTCGTTTTGGCTCGCGTAATGCATGTTTTTTCGTAAAATCATATTTACCGTCCTTGTCTCTCTAACCAAAAACACAGTAAATAGACAGAGAACATTGTACGAGTTCACACCATTCGCTTGCACTCTATGAGGGCGCCTCGATCGTTTAGGATAGAACCTTAACCAGATCTGTGTGGGTTGGTAGAACTAGACCTATACTGTTTAAGATGGCCAAACCGTACGTCCTGCATGATACGCAAAGAGGACTAGACGCACCATATCAGGGGAAGCTGGCTCGCACAGATAACTCGAGCCAATCCGGGGGTTGAAGTGGCAGTACCTGGGCGCAGAAGTGAGGACTGCAGATTGGTCGCTGGTCGCAGGTTTATCATTATTTGATGATAAAAACGTGGCACGTCAAGCCCGAGATTTTAGGTCAGGCGCCGGATCGGATCCAACGTCGTTCACTTGACAAGGATGGCGGTAAAAACCTTTTGGATTAACTATGGCACGGGCCATTTTATATAGAGTCAGTTAGTGGCAATAGAGTCAACCGCCTAATAAGCCGCCTCTTGGCTTGGCATCGCATAAATAGGATACAACTTCACCGGGGAAAGTACTCACACTGCGATGTGGATCCGATGATCGGTGAATCCGAAGAATTTATACTCTCTAACATGACTTCAAACAATTCCAAAAACAAAAACGAAAGGGAGGAGAAGAGAACAGAGGGGAAGGGAGCATGCAAAAGGAAGTTTTACAGAAGAGGATGGGGGAGGGAGTTAGCATCCAGGCTAACGAAGATGTCCCTGAAGATGCCCAACATCCGGTGCATCAAAATATCTGATCTTCCGGCCAAAATAGAGGTGGTGGAAACGTCATGGTCTCAGGCTCAGGATTATATTAGCTTATCCAATATATGAAAAATTACCCTGAACTCAGTTTTTCTTTTACATGGAAATCAATCGATTTTTAAAATGTTTGCAATGAATTTATACGTAAATGTGATAAACAAAGATAAGTAATAATACATTTTTAATAATAAACATATTGTTTATATGCTTATTTCATTACGTGTGAAAAGCTCACAATATTGCGATTAAACTATTATTCAAGAAATAGTAAAGCTGTATACTTTTTACAAAATAATGTACTAAAAACACTAATTTCGCGATTAAAATTGTGCTTAGTAAATTTGGTATATGGTTCAACACTATATAACGTAAATACTTATATATTAAATTGAAGAATATACAAGTATTGTTAAACATTGCAAATTTTTATTATGATACCAACAATTTAATTTTTATGACAGTTTTATTTCATCAATTCAATTTTTTTGAGAGGTTTATGCTGTGAATTTAACTTTTATGTCAGTTTTATGATACCATCGACTTAATTTTATTGAGGGTTTTATATTATTGAGGGTATATCATGGACATTTTTTTAAAACCAATTATTGTAAAACCAATTATTAAACCAAATCTTTCGAATAAATAAATTTTTGAAGAAAAAAATTATTTATTAAAAATTATCTAGATTGTTAGAAACTTGAGAAAATTGAGTTTTTAAATGACATTTAATATAATATGGACGATATATAATTTATAAAATTTCGTTTTAATATAATTGAACATAAAAAATGAATCCCAGAATTTTTTTCATTTTGAACAAATTAAAAAATTTCGTAGTGTTTTTTATTTTCCATACGCATCATAAATTTTTAATTTTGATGGTCAAATTTACCGTTTTTTACTTTAATAACAAAATTTCCCAATTGATGACGAATTAAACGTTTTATATTTGAAATTTCAAAATTTTATACGATTCTTCTCCTGAAACGTGCAAATGATAAAGAAATATGCTTGTTATAAAACTATTTTTGAGATAAAAAATTAATGTATATACTAATCTGTTTCGTCATTTGTTTATTTACTCTTTTACTTTATTTCAATTTCAAATTGAGTGTAAATTATACATCAATGGATTTAATGCTAAAAGCACATAAATAACTAGTTTTATCAGAGTGATACTAATTTAGTTCATTTACTACTAAACTACAAGATATCTTTAGTGTTTTTTGTATTACAGTAAATCCATTTTAGTACTACATTTGCAACTAAATATTATATTTTGTAAATATCTATGTTTTCCTTAAAATAAATAGTAATTGTAAAAGAAATAGGTGATTTGAAAATAAACTCATGATGGTAAGGAAAAATAGCCTCAAAGTAATCTAGCAGTGAATGCATAAAATAAAAAAGCAACCTTAAAAATATTTATGTATTTATCTTTTTATCATATCCATCGCATTGAATGTAAAAATTTTTAGTACATTAGCTTTTAATAAAGGGAAATCTTTTAATAAAGGGAAATATACTACCTAACGAGTAAATAGGTTTCATTCACATCTGTTACGTAATTGTATGATTGAATGAAATAGAAATTACTTCATTAGGAAATAGAAATTATTTTATACTTTTTAGTGCATTTCGAAGTCGGTGTATTTTTTTTCTGAAAATTATTTTATTTCACGCTTTTTAGTGAAATGGGGAGAATTGTATAGGATACTGTGAGACAGTTCTTCCGGGCTTTTTTTGTCTGCGTAAATGCCATGAGCATAATTAAGTAAAAGACAACATGGGTAATTCGTTTTTCAATTTTTTTTGCAAGAATAATCCTATGCAACTAAAAAATGAAAAAATTTTTGGTAATGCTCACAATGGGGAGTCAGACTCTACAAGATGCGAAAGGCTTTGTTCCGATCGGACCACCCACCTAGGAAAAAACCGGCGAACATGCATAGAAAAAAAATAAGGGACACTCTTTCGGAGACTAGTACAAACTAATTACATCATGATTGAGGGTTCTTCATCCATTTGTTCTTTGTTAACTTTCGTTGCAAAAATTTACTGCGCATGTGTATCTCTGACGGTTTAGGACTGCGCAAGGTTCAAAGTATCCGTAAAATAATAGCAGATCCTGCGCAACAAATTTTCTAACAAATCAAATTGATGCATTTTTAGAACGATACGAAGACTGTACCAAGCAATGAGAATAATACACCAACGTCAACGTGAACTCATCTTGCTGTATAAGTCACGTGTCAGAGCGGTAAACCTTAGGTTAGTGTTTTGGTACAGAGCATTGTAATTGCCCTTTCTTGTCTTTCCCGTGCATAGCGCGGGGCGTTCCACTAATATTAATAACAATAGTTTTTCGCTAATATCACGAAAACTAGTTTTCCGTCAATTATGCAAGAGGAAAAAGTCGTGCAGAACCAGGCCCCTAACAACATATTCGAAGGACACTAAAATCGTTCGAAGTTGATTTCAAAAGTTAATAACAATTTTTCGCTAATATCTCGAAAACAAAAGTTTTCCGCGAAATTTGTATATGAACAAAATTGTTCACAATCATGTCCGTGATAAGATATTAAAAGCGCACTAAAATCGACAACAGTTTATTTCAAACATTGCCGGTTTTTTTGCAATAACAACACTTTGCAATTAAAAAATGGAAAATTTTTTGATAATGGTACCAATGGGGAGTCAGAACCTACCAGATGCAAAAGGTTTCGTTCCGATCGGTTAACCCAGCTAGGCGTAATCGGCGAACATACATAGGAGAAAAAAAAAGAAAAAAAAAAGACAATAACATAACATAACATAAACATCAAGTTTCTTGTAAAATTTGTTGAACTCTTTTGTAACGAGTGATGAGACATGGATTTTTACCTATGTCCCAGAAAGTAAGCGCCAGTCAATGGTGTGGAAGTCTCCAGGATCCCCAAACCCCCAAAAAGCAGGCATGTCAGAATCAAAATTCGACATTAGTGGAATTATAATGATTGAGTACTTTCCCAATGGTCAGACTGTTAACTAACACTATTACATTGAAATACTAAAAAGACTTCGTGATAAAATTAGGAAAAAAGGGCCATAGTTGTGAAGCGATGGATGGCTGTTGCACCAGGACAATGCACCCGCTCACATGGCACTGTCTGCCAAGCAGTTTCTGACCAGTAAAAATATTACTGTGATGGGGCATCCTCCTTATTCACCTGATTTGACTCCATGCCACTTTTTTTTATTTCCTAAAGTTACATTTTTGTTAATGGGAACCCATTTCAACTCAGTTAAAGAGGTTCAGGCAGAAACGGAGAATCTCCCGAAGGGACTTCCAAAAACCTCGTTCCAGAATTGTTACCAGTAATGGTACCGCCGAATGCAGAAGTGTGTAAATGCTGAAGGGATCTACTTTGAAGGTGATAATGTCACGGAGAACTGATTCTGAAGATATAATGATTTATTGGACTAGTCTCGTTTTTTTGTGTCACACCTCGTATGCATAGAATTAGATTCTTTAATATCTGTATTCCCTTTCCCCATCGCTTAAATCTTCATATATTTAGATCCACAAATTTCTAGACTGCCAAATCTCTTCATTTCTACATCTTCAAATTCTCTTAAATCTCCAAATACTTAAAATTCCAAATTCCTAAACTTCCAAATTCTTAGACCTCTATGTCCTTAGATCTGGAGATTTCAAACTTCCAAGATTTTAAACTTAGGTTTCAAACTTCCTAGACTGCTAAATCCCTAGATTTCCATATCCATAGATTCCTAAACGTCTCCAAATCTCCAGGTTCTTAAATTTCTACGTCCCTAAATTCGTAACCCATCCTCATTCTTTCAAATTCCCAAAAGACTGACAATCAACGAATGTAAAACCTTTTCTCAATTGACTGCCATATTTTTCTACAGCAGTCAGATCTGCTTTTGATTGTGCATTGCTACAAATTGCTAATCACAGAAGTTCATCCTAAAGAAGTTTCACTATTGTGCTACCTGAACATCATTTATCATTTAATATTGATCATTTGACAATCAGTTATGCATCAAAATAGGACAATTAGTAAAATATCACATGGATATCGTTGAATATAAAACTGTTAACAGTTGTAACAGATGTAATATAGAAATCCAATGATCCAAAGCAGCAACTTGGAAAAGAAATAATTAGTAATCAAACGACCGGAGTTATGTTAATAAAATAGGAGAAAAAAGAAACGTGGTGATTATAAATCAAGCCGAGCCTCCACAAATTAAAATATCCTGTTTCGAGCGGAACATTACTCGAAAGACGGTTAGAAACGCAAATGTGCAACTTGAAGGTTGGCGAAGGAAATACAATAATTCATGGATAGGTATCTGAAATTGCTTTTGCGAAACTTCATGGTTGGGAGAACATTACTAAAAAAAAGTCTGAAAAGCTTAATAAACGCACTTGGATCGAGTTTTTCATCAAATCGATTTACTGTTCGAGGTTGTATTACGAAATTATTATCTCATCAATTTTAATAGTAGTAATAAAAAAATATTTGCAATTGATAATGATTATAAGTGACCAAAATAAAAATTTATTATTAATAATAATTAGTAAAAATGTTAATAAGTGACAAAATTTCTGGTCATTTAAAATCGTTACTGAGAATTAAAATTAAATTTCAGTAATAGTTATTCATAACTAAAATTAAATTTTTATTAACGATACAGATGATCAATAAAATTCTAATTATTTATAATTTCTAGGTTATTTTTTTAATAAAGTATTTCTAGTGTCCTTTTTAATTTAATTACCCTTTATATATATTTCAGTGTGTATAACATATCACCTATGATTTTATTCAAGAAAACTGGTTGAATAATTTGGGTTAAAAGGTAAATAAACAATTACGTTTATTGTCAAAGTACAAATCATGTTCGAAGTTGAACATTTAAATTTCCTTGAAAAATCAAATTCACAAATTTTCAAATCTTTAAATTTTTAAATTTCCAAATTTATTGACCTCCCAATTTCTAAACCTCCAAATTCATTAATCTCTAAGTTTAAGAATTTGATTATCTGAAAAATTCTAACCTTTCTACTCATTTAAAAGTCTGTAAATGTAAAAATTTGAAAGTTTACTTGACTGACTTGTTACAAATTCGCAAGGAAACAATATTTCCTGAAGTAATTACTATTCTTTCTGTAATATCATTTATAATCAGACTAGTATTCTCTTCGTAAGTATAAAAACTTTGTTTCTGCAGCTTCGTATTTATAAAAGAGGTACTACATTCTTTTTAGTGTGCCGAACGTAAAAACGGATAGCAATACATGTAAAAGCAAACAGTAATTAAAGTAGGCACGTTCGGCAAATATGAAAGAACTCTTACGAGTGTAACCTTTTTGTTTCAAGATTCAAAATTCTTTATTTATCGTGTTTTACGTTAATCTTTTATGTTAAAAACTTTAATCGCACGTTACACTCGCAATTGTTAACGTAATTATATCATGTTTGGTGTCATTTTAATAAGGAAAATTAGACAAATACGACAGTAAAAATTTCATGAAAAAATAGTAAGAAATAAGAAAATTGTAATCTTTTCCTTTGCTTGCATTACCATGTGTCTCACCGATATTCGATCTTCGTCGATCGGTGACTGATCGTGTTTTATTCTTGACTGATTCCGAGGGGGATCCCCCAGTAGTGGGAATAACATTTTTACTCTTACGGTACAGATCTTTTTCACATTTACGGAGAGAATACTATATTAGAATGTGTCTCACCGATATTCAATCTTCGCCCACTCGGTGACCGACAGTCTTCAATATTAATTGATTCCGAGGGGGATTCCCCCAATAGTGAGGATAAAATTTCATCCCCACTTCTTACGATAGAGATCTTTTTTTATACTTACGGAGAGAATACTTTATATTGAAAACATGCTGCAATGCATTAATAGAACGTTTACAGTCATTGTATATATATTTTGTAATTGCTGTAATAATTGTATTCATGTTTGCCGTAGTTAACTTATGAAGTTTATCAGTTAACGTTAATTTATTAATTATCTTTGTTGCACACTATAATTCTCTCTTACTTCATCATTTATTCTTTAAAACGCTAATGTAAGAATAAATATTGAATATATTTCATTTTTGTATTATCAAGATGTTAATTTGCAATTTTTACTCTAATTAAATCTATATTGCAAGTATTGTCAAATATTGATGAACTAGAACGTATTGATGTTGTATTTTTTGTTACTTCCTCGAAAATTACATAGTAACGTGTACGATATTAGTATAAGTATTTGTTAAATAATATCAGATGAATAAAGCTGGTCGACTTCAGAGAAAATTTACGAAAGTCCACTGTAGTCTAAAAACTGCGAATTTGTAACAAGCCAGTCAAGTAAACTTTCAAATTTTTACATTTACAGATTTTTAAATGAGTAGAAAGGTTAGAATTTTTCAGGTAATCAAATTCTCAAACTTAGACATTAATGAATTTGGAGGTTTAGAAATTAGGAGGTCAATAAATTTGGAAATTTAAAAATTTAAAGATTTGAAAATTTGTGAATTTGATTTTTCAAGGAAATTTAAATGTTCAACTTCGAACATGATTTGTACTTTGACAATAAACGTAATTGTTTACTCGTCTTTTAACCCAAATTATTCAACCAGTTTTCTTGAATAAAATTATAGGTGACAGTAACATGTTATACACACCGAAATATATATAAAGGGTAATTAAATTAAAAAGAACACTAGAAATACATCATTAAAAAAATAGCCTAGAAATTATAAATAATTAGAATTTTATTGATCATCTGTATCGTTAACAGAAATTTAATTTTAATTCTCAGTAACGATTTTAAATGACCAGGAATTTCGTCAGTTATTATTATTGATTCATATTAATAATAAATTTTTATTTTAGTCACTAATAACCATTATCAATTGTATACAATAGTTTATTGCATAGTATTAACAGTGTAGTCTATTATACAGCACAATAAAATCTCGATATGAGAGAATCTCTCGGATCAGAATTTTCGCTTATATCATGTAACTGATTATATCTTATACATTGATTACAATTAAGCAAATGTAAAAAAAACAAGTGGAGAAAACGTCCATACTGAATGTAAACAAACAGTAACGTATCGATGGGGCAATTGCAAAACTTTTTTATTATTTTTATTATCAAAAAGCAGACCAGACACGACATAAAAATACCCTATATACACAGTAAAGTGCACAAAACAATTCGGAGAATACTAGGTGCACGCTACCAAATGCACACAATAATAAATTCAGTTTATATAACGTAATACATTTTACGGAGAATATTCAATATATCAAAGAGAACAATTCAATTTGTTTCATAACATGCGAAACAATTTTATTAGTAATATAAAGGAAACATACCGCCAAATATAATTTTTATTACTTCTTATTGAATTTTCGAGCTTCCATAGGTAATTTATTTCGTACAACGAGTATATACGTCAACTGCACCGAAAGAAACCTGTGGGTCATTCCACGCCAAATCGATCACTTTTGGAAGTCACCATCTCCGATTTTGCTCTAATCGAAATATGTTGTAGTCCATGTGAAATTAGGGGGGGTTTAAGTCATCATTTTGCCGGTTTCGAATTTGTTAATGAATGACAAGCTGTCAAAGTTTGCAATTTTTGCCCATTTTGACGAAAATGGGGTCCACTTGAGAATTTTTTTCTCAGAAACTACTGAACCGATTTAGCTAAATTTTTTTTTGTTTTATTCGTGAAGGTTTGGGCTATTTGAAAATATTTTTTTTAAAGTTGTCAATTTGTTATAAAATGTTGAAAAATTTAAACAAATTCTTTTTTTGCGTTTTTCTCAATGAGGGGCGTAAAGGGTTAAAATTTAAAAAAAATATGGTCATATTCTTTGAAGCTTCCCCTTTAAAATGAGCCCTTCAAAACGATGGAGCCTCGAAAATTGACGTCTCTACAAGCTGGAAAAGGACGCGGGGTACCCCGATTTCAGGTAGGTGAGTCGCGCGTTCCGCTATTATGACCGGTTATTTTATATCGCTAATCCCAGAACAGTACGGGAAGACCTCATATACGACTTAATGACTCTGTTCGTACCTTGAAAAATATATTAGCTACCACTCTTGGCCAATGACACATTTTTAGTTATGTTAGATTTGACCCTAAAGTACTATGAGTATGTTCTTTTTATTTCGTTATGGGTTTTAAAACAATAAGCTTGTAAAAGCTGTCGGATGCTAAGAAGTATGTCAAACATTTTTATGCGTTGCAAGAAACGGATAATCTGTTTATTACATAGCAACAAAAGGCCATTGGTAGGGTACCTTCTTTACAATTTTTAATGCCATTGAGAGTAGATATTCGTTTTAGGTGTCTTCTATTTTGTTATCACTTTCCTTCTTCTGCCGACTCAATACAATCTGAACAATAAATAAGAGGTATGGTGGGATTTCCTATATATTCAGATATCTTTATTCCAAATGTTCAGTTACCGTGGCATTTTCGTAGCGTACGGTTTTAAGACCAAAAGAGTGCGTGAATTGTTTAAAATGGTGCATCGAAGGTGTTGCAATCCGTTCAAACGAACAGGGCATCAAAGCTTCACTAAAGGGCTTCGTAACATTACCGTAGGGATGCGGCAAGCATTTCCAGCTCTTCCCAGGGAAGGACTAATTTGTAATACTTGCCGCTGTAAAATATATAAACATAGAAGAACACAAACGGAAATTTCGTTAGCTGAACCAGGGCCATCCGGATTATCGCAAGGAGAAATTCGCAATAGTAGCGATAGCTCGAATGTTTCCATGCCGATGGACCAGGAAGTTCTTGTAAGTTCCACAAATATTTTAACATCCTCATTAGGTGATTCTCCCGTTACGTATAAGACCTTAAAATCAAGTAGACGCATTTCAGACAAGATAGATCGTATTTCTAATAGATTAAAGTCGCATTTAGTAAGTGAAAGTAATTCCTCTAATATCGCAGATAATGCAGAAGTAATTGAACAGTTAAAAATTAAATTTAATTCAGAATCTAGCGATAGTGAAAAAATTCGCATTTTGACAACTTTACCTAAATCATGGAGTATACGTAGAATTTCTTTTGAATTTAAAGTAACTTATCACATGGCACGACAAGCAAAGCAATTGCAAGTCAGTCAAGGAATAATGGTGACTCCAAATCCAAAGCATGGTCGTTCATTATCAGAAAATGTGAAGTCATTAGTAGAAAATTTTTATCGTAGTGACGATGTAAGTAGAGTTATGCCGGGAAGAAAAGATGTTATTTCAGTAAAATTAAACGGACGTAGGGAACATTTACAAAAAAGATTAGTTTTAGGCAATCTCAGAGAAATTTATACATTTTTTAAGGAGAAATATTCAACATATAAAGTAGGATTTAGTTCATTTGCAAATTTGCGACCAAAGGAATGTGTTTTAGCTGGTGCCAGTGGAACACATTCTGTTTGTGTGTGCGTAATACACCAAAATGTAAAATTAATGTTAATTGCTGTTAAAACGGCACTAGCTGCACGGTCCACAAATTCAAACGTTGTTTTAACCGATTATAAGTTGATTTTGAAATCTATAATGTGTGAGTTACCGACTCCATCGTGCCATTTACGAAAATGTAATTCTTGTCCCGGGTTTAGTAATATCCGTTCCGAATTTGAAAATTTTTTTGACGATAATTATATTACTGAAATAACTTTTAAAAGTTGGACCAACACCGACAGATCTTCCTTGGACACCCTTACATGTTCTGCTGATGACTTCATAGATCGTCTTGCAGAAAAAATTCCCATTTTGCAAACACACGATTATATTGCTAGAGCACAGAGTCTGTATTTAGAAAAAACAAAAGCATCGTTAAATCAGGGAGAATTTCTTATCATAGGTGATTTCTCCGAAAATTATAGTTTCGTCATTCAAGACGAAATACAGAATTACCACTGGAATAATAAACAAGTAACACTCCATCCGTTTGTTATATACACGAAAGATAATAACCACAATTTCGCGATAATTTCTGAAAGTTTAGAGCATAATGCAGCTGCCGTACATATTTTCCAAAAGAAGTTAATAGATTATCTCAAACATATATATCCCGAAAATATTAAAAAGATTATTTATTTTTCTGACGGGGCAGCTGCGCAGTACAAAAACAAAAAGAATTTCATTAATTTAGCGCACCATTTCAACGATTTTGGTGTATCTGCAGAATGGCATTTTTTTGCAACAGCCCATGGTAAGGGACCATGTGATGGAATTGGAGGCAGTATTAAAAGACTTGCAATGCGCACCAGCTTACAAAGGCCATTAGAAAACCAAATTCTTACACCTAAAGATTTATTCGAATGGGCAGAATCATCATTTGCAAATATAGCGTTTAATTATGTAACAGAAAACGAACAAATTCAACATGCTGACTGCTTACAAGCTCGCTTTGCAACAGCATTATCAATAACAGGCACTAGAAGTTTTCATAGCTTTATACCATTATCCAACAGAGAAATATTATGTAAGACATGTTCGTGCGATAATGATGGCTCTGTGTTCAGTATAATGAAATAGTTATCATTGTATTTTTTTTCACCATTCCTGAGTTTACCCTACACAATGATCCTCTCCAGACTTTCCACTACAACCCTCCCAAATCCCTTCCCGATGGAAGAAAACCACCACCTTCTCGTGGTTTCCATCGAGCAATGACGCCTTTTTTGGAGAACATGAAGTATAAAATGTAACAACAAATATTTATAAAAAAATAAAAAATGTGTCATTGGCCAAGAGTGGTAGCTAATATATTTTTCAAGGTACGAACAGAGTCATTAAGTCGTATATGAGGTCTTCCCGTACTGTTCTGGGATTAGCGATATAAAATAACCGGTCATAATAGCGGAACGCGCGACTCACCTACCTGAAATCGGGGTACCCCGCGTCCTTTTCCAGCTTGTAGAGACGTCAATTTTCGAGGCTCCATCGTTTTGAAGGGCTCATTTTAAAGGGGAAGCTTCAAAGAATATGACCATATTTTTTTTAAATTTTAACCCTTTACGCCCCTCATTGAGAAAAACGCAAAAAAAGAATTTGTTTAAATTTTTCAACATTTTATAACAAATTGACAACTTTAAAAAAAATATTTTCAAATAGCCCAAACCTTCACGAATAAAACAAAAAAAAATTTAGCTAAATCGGTTCAGTAGTTTCTGAGAAAAAAATTCTCAAGTGGACCCCATTTTCGTCAAAATGGGCAAAAATTGCAAACTTTGACAGCTTGTCATTCATTAACAAATTCGAAACCGGCAAAATGATGACTTAAACCCCCCCTAATTTCACATGGACTACAACATATTTCGATTAGAGCAAAATCGGAGATGGTGACTTCCAAAAGTGATCGATTTGGCGTGGAATGACCCCTGTGCGAAAGAAACTTTTAGACTTCGATTGGGATGTTCTACCACTCTCCATACTCTCCAGACATTGCACGATCGGATTATTATTTGTTGCTTTTCCTAAAAAATTTTCTGCGCAATAAAAAATTGACATTAGTTAATGAAATAAAAAATGATCTTGAAGAATATTTTAACAGATACCAAGAGAATTTTGGAAAAGTGGCATTATGAGGCTTCCAGAAAGATGGCAGAAGGTGGTAGAACAGAATGGATTATATATTAAGAATAATACGCTGAACGTAAAATATTTTAAACTTAACACCTATTAAAAAAACGAAAAGAACTTTCCGGATAGTCTAATATAAGGTGAAGTGGGGTAAGTGCAGATGGGTTTTTGTAAAGTTGGTATTTCAATGTAAGTACCTATTTTCAGTCTGCCATGTAAATACTTAATGCTGTCGATATCGCACGCTTTGCACAATTACTACTATTTAATTAATATTAACTAGGACCTTAATTTTCCTTGTACATTTTGATTTTGATAGGAAATTGTTTAAAATGTCAACTACTCTGCATTTTTCCCGAAAATGGGGTAAGAGCGTAACTTGAAGTTAAATACTTTGAAACTTTATTTCATGTGCAGTGGGGCATGAACAGAATTATTAACAAATCTGCTATAAAATGCTTTTTACTGCATTATGCAAGTACTCTATACTGCAAACAAGTACTCTTAGCTGAAATATAAAAGGGGATATAGTGAAACAAAACAAGGAAGCAAACATACTAAATGGAGAAATTTCGCTCTTATTGTAATAAAAATAGCCTGTATACGCACTTGCCCCGTTTACGAACTTACACTTCACATTAATATATTGATAGAAACAGGCAAGTAAGATCACCAATGTTATTAAAATTGTTCGTTGTAACTCGGCCAAGCACACAATAGTTAATATTATTGAGTTGTATCAATGTACAGAAAAACAAAATTAATCGCAACACTAAAATAAAACGACTTAATGCACTATATATTATTGCAAAATATTATTAGCAGAATAAATCTGTAATAGATAAATCTGTAATTATTTTTTTTTGATTAAATAAAAGTTGGGTATTTTTTAATTTTATAACATAAAATTGTACATATTCCTCTTTATTTCAAAGAAAATTTATTCTATCGATTTATTTCATTAATCCTAAAACTGGTTTAAATCCATTTATAACTATCAAAATTGCATTATTTTTTAAAAAATGTTTATGCTATTATGCAATTACCGTTTCAATAAATTTTTCTAATTTATTAAAACGCAAAAGCACACATATTTCGATTTTAAAATAAATGAACTTAGGCCACTGTTAAAATAACTTCAGATGTCATGAAGCACATCAATTTTTTGCAACACGTCACAGTAATTGTTCAAAAATCCCACCATTAACTTTCATACACTTTTAACTCTCTTCAATACCGCGCGTAGTTCTTCTGAGGTCATCTTTGAGTTCTCTAACAAAGGCAGCACTATTCATAATGTGAACAATCAATTCATCTCTAAAGTTTATTTCTACTTTGCAAACTTTTCTTTTCATTCATCTCCACGGACAAAAATCTAAAAGTTTCAGGTTTCGAGACCTTGGTGGTCAATGAATGTGACTATGTAATCATATGACTGCAGTTCTACATACGCAAATAACTAAACACATGTTCTTATAAAAACTTTTACTCAATATAGCTATGAAACAACCCGCATATTACACATACGTATTTCGTACTGCATATATGTTATCCCGCATATATTTATATCTTTTATGTACTCGTATTCCATATATTTTACTTACATATTTTAAGATCCATAGCCCAGTGATTACTGTTATTTCAAAAATGATTATCAGAATAAAAGCGACAAACATTTGCATTAAGCTAATACAGAGCTTTGGAGTATGATTAATCATGTATTCGATTTCTAGGTAGATTACACGTGAAAGTGTGATCAAGCCTCAGTGATTTACCTTGGCACAGTCTTTTACTAAATGCATTTATATCGTGCTGGTATAACGGTGGTAAAATCGCCTGGTAAATTACTAACTGCGTTGATAATGATCTTGACTCTTTCATAATGATCGTACTGTGCAAAATATTATTCAAGTATATCATAAAAATATCGGGAATTTTAGCTAACATTACAAGTTTAGTTAACATTTTACATATTACAATGCCGATGACTAGTTTTAATCAGATTTGAAATTAGAATTTGCAACTGATATAATAAATTGAAGTAAACTAAAAAATTCTGAAAAAAAAAAGTATTCGATAACTTGGTGGATTACTTACATTTAATATGACGCAGGTATTTTTTACATACATTCATAAATTCTAAAGAAATGTTTTGTGAGTAGCTAAAGAAAATTTCCCTTTGATAATTAAATTGTTAAAATACCTTTATTATATCGTCAAATTATTCGTGATTATACGAACCATAAAAAATTGATTTTCGACTCTTCAGAAAAGATTTCTACAGTTTTCGAAAGTGTTTCAAAAAGATTTAGCAATCATAAAGTTGCATAATATCTTTCCCAATATAAGACCTTAGTTTATTTCCGTTAGAGAGTTTTCAAAAGTCATAGAGATGCTGTTTTATTTCGTAACTAACAGTGTATATGTTTTATCCCCATACTGGCTTTGAAATCCGTTAAACATCTTAAGCAATCGCATGTTTATGAAATACGTTGCAAAAGGTTTTTAACGTGGTTTGATTAAATTACATTTACGTGTAATGGGGTTTAAGATATACTAATTGAACATTATTAATCCTTTTAATATCAAATAGCAATATATAACTATTAACATTTGTAAAACACAATTGGTATTCGTTTAATCGCTTTTTATTTCGAGATATAATCCTTTATGAATTTTGAGAATATTCTTTTATAATTTTTTTCCATTATTGAATATTGTTAATTACTTTTACATCGTTTTAATTTCTTTTAATTTTATTCTTTGCTTAGGTATAATTCTTTCGGTTAACACTGAAAGGATTAAATAAGAAAAAAATTTTAAAAATTACTAATAATATGCTATTGTTTCCAGATATCTTTGGAAATGAAAAATGATACGTGTCTTGACAAATGACTAATTCCAAAATTAATTGTTTAGAATAATAAATTCTCTATATTTAATTGTGATAGGTTACAGGTTGTAGAATATTATATACACTTTGTATTTAGAAATTTATGAATTTCAAAATTTCCAAATGTCTAAATGCTAAATTATATTTCTACATTTAAAAACCCCCAATCTTCCAAATTTTTATATATCTATAAAGCTTCCAACTTTTCGTCGTGTTTCAAATTTCCAAATTTTTAAATTAATAAGCGCCTAAATTTTCAATGTTTTGGATCTCAGAATTATCAAAGTTAAATAACTAAATAATCAAATTCCAGAAGTTAAAATGTCTAATGCACGAATGTTCGAATCCTCAATTTTTTAATACCAAAACTTTCAAATTCACAAATTCTCAAATTAAAAATTTTTTAATTCACAAGTTCTCGAATTTAAAATTTTTTAATTCACAAGTTCTCAAATTTAAAATTTTTTAATTCACAAATTCTCAAATTTAAAACTTTTTAATACACGAATTTCCAAATTTAAAACTTTTTAATTCTCAAAATTTCAAATCTCTATATCCCTCTTTCTCGCATTCAAACATTTCTGAATGTGTAGATTCTAAATTCTCCATTTCACGAATGTTCAAATCTGTAAATGTCTAAATTCTTAGATTTTTTAAATTCTATCATATTTTCTACATTCTCCGCTTCCTAAATTCCTTAGTTTTTTATTTTGCAACTGTCTAACTTTCCATTTGTGACTGATAGTGTAATACTAATAATATCTAGTTTTTTTAAAGCAGTAAACTAAAAGGATCAAAGACTAAGAAAATTAAGCGGAAATAAAAAATCATTCGAAGTAATTTAAAAGATTTTGAAATACAATCCTCATTTTCATAAGGAATGATGATCAAAAATCATTGATGATAATTAAAATTTTCTAAAATCACTATCGTTTTAATTTATGGAAATACATCATGACGTTTTTGTATTGTTGCTTCAAGAAGTTAACAGAATATTCTGTCATTTTCCAAGATTTTATTTCTCATTCTCAATTATAAATCATACGACTACGAACGAAGACCTAGTATTATATTATTCTCATAAATCAACGTTCTAAGATTTCCATTTTCTGGTTTCTACTATAAGTATAAGCATTAATATTGACCTCACAATAGTCACATCAACATGACTTGGAAAAACCAGAGATATCGTCTCATTTTATATTTTTTGCAATCTAAAAATTAACTGAAAGGCTAATAGGAATTATCGTAAAGTTAAATTAAAAAATTATATTATGCAAAAAATATTCGTTTTTTTTTTTTTTCATTAAAAAAATACTAGTTTATTTTTCAGGTTTATTTTAATGAGTTTAAGAATCTATTTACGTTTCATTTTTTAAATAATTCTCATAAAATAAATGTGTCAATTTAATTTTTATATAATTATTTTATATAATACCTAGTTGATACTTGGTCACAATAATTGTATCAGGTTCTGAAAGAAACTTAGTAGGCACTACTTTACCTGAAGATATTACACTTAAAACTCAACAGACAGAACTATAGAATTATCTTATTTTAACCTGTTAACCGGGTGGGACGTATAAATACGTCAAACGTAAACTATAGCGTGTACGGGTAGGACATGTAAATACGTCCTTAAAATAATTGCGCCCTGGAACGAGTGGGACGTATAGTTTCGTACAACAAAGGTATTAGTCATCGATACATGTTTCGACAAGAATTTAAGGCACGGAGAAAATCAGTATCATTTCGCTATTGAGAGTGGTGGACATGTTCTAAATAAAAAAAAAAATAATAATATGAAAGTACGTTCTAGTGAAAAAGTTCGCGCCCGTTGTACGCTGCGTAATTAAAAAGGGAATTCCCCGATTAACAGGTTAATAGAATATTAAAGTTGTTCTCCAAAATTACTGAGTCTTGTAAAAATACTGATATATGAATCAATAAAACTGTATTCTCAAAGAAATCATGATCAGTGTAAAAGTCGATTTTCCAAATTTCATTCAATCTCCAAAAATAGGATTACTATCGAAGATCACACAACCTTTTTTACCCAACAAACGGATTAGCCGCGGATAGGAACAGTAATGGCGTTTCCTTAACTCTTTTCGTACAAATTTCAAAGTTTGAACCATCAGGTCATAGGGAACAAAGAATCGGAGCCATTTGAAACTTCGCATACCTTTTGTGGACACTATAAGCTTAAAAAAAAAAACGTAGGCATAATCATTGCGATACCTATTTACAGAGATACCGTAACTTTTGTAATTTGAGGAAAAAACACCGTTTTTTAACGTTTCTTTACATCAATATTACATATTAAAAAAAAAACATTTAATCAGAAACTGATATACCCATCTTAGAGGGTACATTCTTCGCTTTCTGGAACTGTCCTTACAATTTTTGTTCGATAGTGGGTTCATAAGATAATGACTATCAAAGGAAAGAGAGTCATTTCGGCTTTGGTAGCTCATAACTTTGCGACCGATCATCGAAACAAACTTCATGGACGTGCAAATTATAGGGGAAGGAACAGGGAACAGCAAACTAGAAGTAGCATTAGTCAAAAAAATTTTCCTATGTCTATACAAATCTTAAAAGAAAGAAAAAAAATTCTAAAATTTTTTCATCGCGATTTTTTGTATGTTTCATTAGTAATAAAAGGCCCAAAAAATTTTTGAGATAAAGGGTCGAAAACTAGAGACTTGAAGCTTCACAATGACTATTCTGGATGTCTCCTGTGATGAATTTCAACGGAGGCAGAGCAATTTGAATATGACCTAAAAATTTAAGGAATTTTTCTGTTCCCTTAATTCTTTTGACTAGTGTATTTAAAAATGAGATTTGTGCGTTAGAAATAAAAATAAAAATAACCAAACACGTTTCAAAGATAATGCTCAGCATTTCCAATATTCATCATATATCACATTATTTCAAATACTATTTTAAAATCTTGTCTTGCAAATAAATTATTTTATTATCAACAATGCAGGTTCAATCTAAGATATATTAAAATATACTAGATATTATTTGCGATTTGAAATAATATTTCACTCGATAAAATAAAATATATTATATAATATTTTCTATTTGAAACAATATTTTAATCAACTTCGATGCAGAATAGTATTTTCATCCTAAATATCTCCTTCATTAGTATTTTAAGTCATCCGAAAAGTGTGTACCGTTTACAAAAGTAAAAATAAGATCGTATATTTTCTGAAAACTTTGTTTTAAAAATAAATCTAGTGACCTTATTTTGGCTTCCTTAATTGAAGAGTTCTATCTACTATATTTTTATCTTTAAATATATTTTTAAAAATTAGAATTTCATATATTTTTACAGTTTTAAATAAATTTAAAATATTATACAAGTTTGGTAGAAATTAAGAAACCGTCTAATTAATTTATCATAATTGGTCTCCAGATAATTATCCACTATTTCCACTGTCCCATACATGTAGGATGGGAGCAAGAAGATGAGAAACGGATTAAAGTTATAGTAAATATTTTAATAAATTGAAAGGAATACAAAATTTAATATATTGATGATAGTTCACGTTTCTACGGTTCGGCCAAGACTAGACTGTCCTTTCGACGCTGTCGCGTTTTTTTATACTACACATTCACACTCTTTTGTTTCACACTCGTACATCACACACACTCATACCACGCAAAAATTAATTCCCCTTTACCGAATCCCACATACATCATTTCCTAAATTAGATAACCTAAATTAGATACAGTTAAAAATGAATGAAACCGAAATTGAATCGAAAATAAATTCTTTAAATAAATAAAATAATTAAAAATAAAATAAACAAATGGAATTTTCTTAAAAAGGAAAGATAAGATGTTTTTATCATTGTAAATGCACTATGCAACAGATACACTCATTCGAAATTAACATTTATAAAATAGCAATTGGATTTTTTGATTGAAGAAACTTCCCAATATAAATTAACAAAAATAGTGGAGTAATATGAGGCAAGTGATTAATTGAATTTACAAATTCTATCCTTGAGTTTGACCACCATACTATGTTATGAAATATTAAAATGTATTCATAATTATTTATAATAACCGATCGTGTATCGCTTCAGTTTTTAAGAACACCATTAATGTTGTTTCAGAGTTATTTTTAATCTAAGTTACAAATGTAAAAACTTTATTAACAACCTCGAT